>NC_054383.1:39297072-39597072 GCF_017654675.1 Xenopus laevis | reverse complement strand
GTGGAAATGCTTTGCTAACAAATAACAAGTCAAAATGTAAAGAAACTATTTCTTAGAATGTACCTTCAATAAGGAAATGTAATATTACCACTGATGAAAATAGCTGACCCCTACGACTTACCATCAAAAACAAGTGACCCATAAGATATAGTTTCTATCTCTGAAAACATACAATCCATAATATATTTCCCCCACAGAGCTAGTGGAAAACGTATTTTCACAGTTTTTCTATTCATACAGAGAATGGAAATTCAATACAAGTATGTCCACTGTGACTCGTGCACATATTTCAGCTTTCTCACTAATACATTGCAAACACTGAAGTTTTAAAACTTTATGACATACATTAATGTGCGTGTTTCAGAGTGCAGTTTGAAATCTGGTATTTCAGAAATGTCCATGATATCAAAGGCCTCAAATTCATGAGCTGCAATGTTTGGAGATATGTTATATACTGCATAAGGTTTTCCTGTATTGCAAAGATATTTGGGGAGGAGATGCTAAAGACTAGAGGGCTTCTCATACTTGCTTGTACTCATACTGCAGCTGATGCAAAAGCTATTCTTTCCCACGGACTCGCAAATTTATTTTTCATTGTGAATATGGAAATTTTTGTAAATTGTTCAAAGACAAAATTACCCATTTTTTCGGAGTTTTTTCCATTTGCCAAAGAATGCAATTCCCTAATTAAATTAGAGATGCACCGGGATTCAGACAGGATTCAGCCTCTTTCAGCAGGATTCGGCCGAACCGAATTTGAGTCCTAATTTGCATATGCAAATTAGGTGGGGAGGGAAATTACGTGACTTTTTGTCAGAAAACAAGGAAGTAAAAAATGTTCCCCTTCCCACCTGGATTTGGTTCGATATTCGGCAGAATCTTTTGCGAAGGATTCTGGGGTCCAGCCTGTTCCAAAATAGTGGATTCGGTGCATCCCTAGATTAAATAAAAGGAGCATTGCTTAGGTTAATAAATATGAGAATCATCAGTGGAGAAATAAAGCAACAACAATTAAAATGTGATACATCTGACTGTTTAAAGCGGTGGTTCCCCTTAATATGTTTTAGAATGGCTAATTCTAAGCAACTTTTCAATTGGTCTTCATTTTGTTTTCTTTTTTTTTTATTGTTTTTTAATTATTTGCCTTCTTCTTTGCAGATTTCAAATGGGGGTCACTGATCCCATCTAAAAAGCAACTGTAACACTACATAGTTATTGTTGTTGCTCTACTTTTTATTACTTCTCTTCAGTGTTGGACTGGAATGCCAGGGGCCCACCAAAAAATCTTAAACTGAGGGCCCACTTTCCAAACTATTATACTTCCTCTCCTCACTCAACCTCTTTATTTTCCTAGTCTCGTTTCTCTAAATACTATTCTTCCATTATTAAGCCTCATATTTCCCATAAAGAAATAGTTAAAAGCAAGAGGCTCACTGACACCTGGGCCCACCGGGAGTTTTCCTGGTATCCCGGTGGGCCAGTCCTACACTGCTCCTCTTTCTATTCAGGCCCTCTCCTATTCATATTCCAGTCTCTCGTTCAGATCAGTGCATGGTTGCTAGCAACCAGATTGCTGAAACTGCAAGATGCTGAATAAAATAACTCAAAATACAAAATGAAAACCAATTGCAAATTGTCTAAGAATCCGGGGAGTAACTATAGAGGAAGCAGACCCTGCAGCTGCAGGGGTCCCCATGAGGCCCAAATAATGAGCGATTTCAACATTTATTGGTAAACCAGGGCAAACTCTGGATATGTTGGGGGGGGTTCTAAAATGAATTTACTGTGGGGCCCAGCAACATCTAGTTACGCCACTACTCACTACTCTCTACATCATACTAAGAGTTAACTCAAAGGTAAACAATCCCTTTAGCAAGTTGTTTGACGGTTCAGTTCAGATCCAAATTCCATTATCTGGAAAAGCCAAGGTCCAAAGCATTCTGGATAACAGGTCCCATACTTGTATTTATAAATCTGGGTATTAGTATTAACATTGAGCTTTCCTTTTTTGGTGTACTGTTTTGTAAAAGAACAGACACCAGAATTTATACCACAGTCTTCAACATCATTGAAAATCTGTAGTTAGTTCTTAAACATGCAAGAAAGAACAAAAATGGAAACTTTTTGCATATTGCTTTCTCGTGAATTCACCCACAATGGAATTCAAAATTGTTCTATAAATTATATTTATAATTATATTTTTGTTACTGTATTTGTTTAATGGGTCCATACAAGTATTTATAATTTATACTGCAGTTTTGTACAAGGCCAATCACAAAATGGAATGCCAAGTAAGGGTTGTATGGACATTAATAAGAGGCTCATTTGTTAAAACTGGATTTTGTTCTGGTCAAGTTTTTTTGGGGGAAAACTTGAATTTTTTGTGGAAAAATAAAAACATGGATTTTGAGAGAGTTATTATACCACAAAGCTGCTAAAAATCTGAAAATACTCCATCTCGACCCTGTCTATGTCATGTAGAAGTCAATGGCAGTCACTGAAGTTGTTTCTTGACATTGTGATCTGCACTGGATAATCCAGTAAAGTCAGGTTTTTCGTCCGATAAACCGATAAAGTCAAGTTTTCGCAGTTCGATAAAATCGAGTTTTCGGAGCGCCAATCATACAATACATATTGAAGTTCGATTTTGTCGCAGCATTTTTTCGCACCAACTTTTTTGAGAAAAATTACTATAAAATGAGTTTAATTAGTGGAAGTGAGTTTGGTCAACTTTGTTTTAAGAAATAAATGAGATTAATTTGAGTTTTAGTAAAAAGGTCCCTAAATGTTGTAAACGAAAGCATTTGTTTTTAATTCTCTCCTTTGGAAACCTTGTTGCTTTAATTTTATTGCAGTTACTCCTCGGAAAATAAATAGGTTACATTAAAATCCATGAGGCTGTCAGTTTTTCCTTCACTGAACCCTTTGACTCGCTGAAGTCCATGGCTAATGCATTTTGTTCCTGTTAATAAATGTTGAATAAAGTAGGAGGCTGTTCTACCATTACTGTAATGTGCTCAGATCTGTTCAGCCGAGTATGTTCCGACATGAAGCAACGTAAGAGCTTTATAAACACAATAATGGCAATAGAAATATCTTGAACTCGGCTTTCATCAGATAATGTGTAAGACAGGTGTACTGGCAAGAGAAAACTGTTTACCCATCTGTTTTTCCTGTATATTAAAAACAACTGGTACATTAAGTAGATTTTTTTTACTATGGCTCATCATCAGAGTAATTCTCTTGGACGAGTATTTCTTTTATTGAATTGCTGTAAATGAATTCAGATGAGCTAGTCACCAAAAGAGGATTCAAGATAAGGGGTACAAGCTAAAATGTTGCTGTTCAAGGATAAAGTAAGATCGTATATGGTTTTTTTTTTAATTCTTCCCCTGAGGCTTTCTTTCTAAAGTCCTTGTTGCTTTGATTTTATTGCCCTGACAACTTTGAAAATAAATAGGTTACATTAAAATCTATAAGGCTGTTCAAAGCAACCAAGATACTGATTTAAAGGACAAGGAAAGGTGAAAAGTAAAAGCTATTGCAAAGGCCATAGGAAATATTTAAAGGAGAACTAAAGTTTAACTAAATAAGTAGCTAGTAATGTTGTACATTATGTTTTGTGCTTCTGTACCAGCCCAAGGCAACCACAGCCCTTTAGCAGTAAAGCTCTGTGTCTCCAAGGATGCCCCAGTAGCTCCCCATCTTCTTTTCTGCTGATTCACTGCACATGCTCTGTGCTGCTGTCACTTACTGAGCTTAGGGACCCACTCACAATATACAGTACACATAGAATATAAATGTCACAATATAAGGCTGTTTAGTAATTAATACAGATAATTACTACATGGCAGCCCAGAAACAAGTACAATTAGCATCAGAATTTAATAATCAGCATCAGCTTATATTACAGACAAATCTAATTTTTGTTGGATAATTAGTTACGACCCCTAAGCTTAGCTTCTCAACAACTACTCAGAGCCCACTGAGCATGTGAGTGTCGCAGACACTTTCCAAGATGGTGACCCCCTGTGACAAGTTTGAAGTCCTGGATCATTGCTTCTATTGAGAAGCTGAAACTTTAGGCTGGTGCAATAAGTTCAGAATATAAATTTTTAGCCATATTCATTTTTAGGGTTGTAAAAAAAATAAGCTTTTTTGATGTTAAGCCAAATCCTGAGAAAACAACTACAACAAACAAAATTTTAGACTGCTTTCTTGAAAGAGTACTGATCCTTTTATGAGAAATAGTATGTCCATCTTTAAGGGGCACATTTAAATAACCCTCGATATTCGACCATCGAAGTTAAATCGAACGATTCGAAGGATTTTAATCCATCGATCGAACGATTTTCCTTCGATCCCAAATTGCTAGGAAAGCCTAAGGGGACCTTCCCCATAGGCTAACATTGTACCTCGGTAGGTTTTAGGTGGCGAAGTAGGTGGTCAAAGTTTTTTTTTAAAGAGACAGTACTTCAACTATCGAATGGTTGAATAGACGAACGATTTTTAGTTCGAATTGTTCGATTCGAAGTCGTAGTCGAAGGTCGAAGTAGCCAAAAAAAACTTCGAAATTCTAAGTATTTTTTATTCTAATCCTTCACTCAAGCTTAATAAATGTGCCCATAAGAATGTAAAAAGCAAATAAAATTTTATATTATATAATTGTATTTGAACCAACCTGTCCTGAAAGTATATATATATAAATATATATATATGCATTTTCTTAAATCCCTTTCTTGACTTTATTCTAAGTTCTGAATCACACTGGTATAAAGTAAAGTTTGCTTTTGGTTTCTAGAAAGCAATAATATTTATTTCACTAAGCAATAAATGAATAATCTATCAAGCACAAGCTACAAAGTTTCTACCCATTTCCTTTCTACTCTTGGAGTGGAAAGAATGTTCTGTTCTCACTGACAACCAACCTTCCTCTTATAAGCCAGTGCATTTTTAAGAGGCTGTCTCTTTCTATAAGCCTAAAACCATAAGGCGGCTTTTCGTGTTTCTTGATGCAGATGGCTTCTTTAAACATTCTCTGCATTATTGTGCCAGCTCTGTAGCATCTGTATGGAACTTCTTTTGCCAACTTTAAAATCCCTAATTTTATTTAAAACAAACCTACTTTAGCCTAGAAACTAGATTCTGGGTTGTATCTAGCTGGCTGTATATAGTAAACGTAAACTTAAAACTAGAAAAATGGCAATTTGCCTGAAACTAATGGCAGATTTATCAATGTGTGAAATTACAAAATTGATATCTGTTTTCAGCCATTTGCTTTAAACAAGCACCTGCATGATAAAAGTAATATAGTCATCAGGAGTAACATGGGTAGAACTTCAAACATGAGTGACTCAAGTCACCATGATAAAACCATTAAAGGAACAGTTCAGTGTAAAAATAAAAACTAACTGGCGACTTGAAGGGGAGACATAATTGTTCAGTGAGTTTGCTATTGATTCTAGCTCAGATTCAAAAGCAAACCATTATGACCCATGTGCCCCCCATAAGTCATTGATTGGTTACTGACTGGTAACCAATAAGACAGCTGCATAGCATGAAGTAATGTTCTGGCTATTATGAATTAGAATACATTTTTGGCTAACTAACTATATTGAAAACATTTTCTATTTTGCACAGGCTATCTATTGACCAAGTTTTTATTTTTATACTGAACAATAGAGCCGGAACTAGGGGTATGCAGAAGAGGCACCTGCCTAGGGTGCAAAGATGTGGGGGCGCTGGGCAGGTACCTACTCAAAAGTTTCTTGCTACCCGTTAGTCCAGGCAGCTTTCTCCCCTGCTGCTCTCACCCCTTCCTCTCCTCTAGCACCTCGCCCTCCCTCCATCACTCCCTCCCGTGCCCTTCCCCTTCGTTACACGCCTTGTTATTGCGCACGTGCGCTCTTGCCTAAACCCACCCATACCCCCTCCCCCCCGACCATCTGCTTTGGTAAACTAAGTGGTCCAGTTCATACAATGAGAATCATATTGATCATGGTTTTCTCCATATGTCTTTAACATATCTTTTGATGTTTTACAAATGTGCAATAAAAGTGCTTATATAATAAAAATGCTTAATACTTATGGGTACATTAAAATAAACTAATGAAGAAGTGCTTCTTAAAAAATTACAGTTAAGAGGAGAACTTGAATGTATACAAATTACAGAATTATCTATGATTTTATTGTATCTGTTGATACGTCTGTATAATAAATTATACCACCAAACTGGTAGAATCATAATAAATAACTTCATGTAAACTTAGGATTCAAAGCTGCAATTTGGTATGAGTCCAACTAATCAGGTTTGTGCAAAGACCCTATTGCCAGGAAAATATTTCATAGTTCTGTTTATATCGAGGACATTCCACTTTACCTCGGTAGAACAACAGCTTGTACCAACCCCTCACTGAGCAATTTGTGAGTGATTGTTGCAGCATGAAATTGATGAAAGCGTGTTTCAAATTGGAGAAATAGGCTATGGGTACAACTGTCCAACAGAGATTATGGAGAAGAAAGAAACATATACATTAACTACAAGGCAGAAATGCAATTCTAATGGAAACACTTTGCACAGAAGTCTGAAGACTGACTAGTTATGTGCTGGGAACTGATGGAGGTACCAAATGTCTCAAAGTAAAAATAGCATTGTCTGGCAAAGATAACCCTCGTGCAGCCTCCGGCATTTCAGGACTAAAAGTGCACACATTTAATTCTTATTTATTTTAGACAACGTGATGGTCTCTTCAAAATGTTGTCTGCCAGAGGTATTTGTGGCTATGTTTCTGATGCTGTATTTACATCAAATTTACATTTCACAAGAGGTATATGCAGTGAGTATGCAAAAGCATTCAGACCCTTGGCCAATTACTGATTAACAAGTTATATTTTTCTCTAAGATATCGTTTACATTTTTTTAAAAGCAGTTGAAATTAGTTTTTTTTTTTTTTTTTGATGTGACATGCTGTATTTTAGAAACATTCCTAAGAAAAAATATGCTTGGGAGAAAGTTCTTCTTTTAGCAGGACAGTGATCCCAGTAACAGGTAATGTTGAAGTAGCTCAAGAACTAAAAATGTGAAGGTCCTACAATGGCACCGCTTAGTTAAAGGGTTGAATTCTTCTTTAAGTTAACGTTTATTATGCTATAGAATGTCCTATTTAGCAACTTTGCAATTGGTTTTCATTGTTTAATTTTAGTTTAGTTTTTTAACTATTTGCCTACCTCTTTTACATTTTTCCAGCTTTCAATTGGAGTTCACTGATCACAGCTGCCAGAAAACTATTGCTCCATGAGGCTAAAATGTTATTGTTATTGTTACTTTTTTATTCTTTATCTTTCTATTCAATCCCTTTGCTATTCATATTCCAGTCACACATTCAAACTATAGTCCTACTCATGTACAATCAGAAGGACCTGTACCCAACCCGGACCAGTGGACTGCACATTTAAACTTACTTTCTGACCTGGGACTGCAAAACCAGACGTGACGTCACCGTAGAGTGACGATAAAAAAATTTGCCTTAAACACTAGGGAGGGTAGGAGGGTCAAGTCCTGCACCTTTGCCGGCTTACTTGCAGATTGCTTGCAGTTCTGACCAAAACCTGACCGTTTTGCAGGTATTCTGTGGGTAACCAACACGGTGCAGGACTCAATTCAATTCAAACCACTGCCTGGTTTCTATGGTAAACAACAATAACTTCCAATAGTACAAAAGACTGCGGCTAACCGTGGTGCTCTATCCAGAAACCTTGCTGCTTGACTTGGTTCCCCTGTTCCATATGTTGAAAGAAGTAGGATGGCACACACTTGTAGCAATTGTGCTAAAACATGGGTGCTTTATTTACATCTCAAACACAACGTTTCTCAAGGAGAACACTTGATAAAGGAGGTTGCACCTCCGAAACGTTGTCTATGGTAAACAACACCCGAGCAACCAAGTAAAATTGCAAACTGGAGTGCTGCTGAATAACAAGCTATATAACTGCAAAACCACAGAAAATGAAAACCAATTGCAAATTTACTTATTGTCTCATAATCAGTGACTATGTCATATAAAAAGTTAATTTAAATATGAACAGCCTTTAAAGCATTGATATAGCACTGTTTATTATCACATTGGGCAAGCCTGTGCTCCATGCATATAAAGATGTAGGAATGTGTTGCTTCAATCTATAGATTCCCTAAAGCATTCTGCCATAGTATAAACATGAGATGTACCCCTAAAGGGCTTGCCATTGGTGAACAGTGCTTCATTTGCATATTACTGATATTAAATGTAATATTTCTCTTTCTCATAAATTAAACTTAGCAGGGCCAAAAATGTGTGTGCATTTCTATGCTATAGTTACAGATAATGCTCTCAATTGGAAGAACCAGAGAGGTTAGAGATAAGTGTTCTCTTGACAGCCCATAGTCATTTCCAGACATATCTCTGCCATTAAGTGTGTGGACGTCATTTTCTGACTGACATTTCTGTTATTAGAACTCAACCTGGCAGGAAATACCCTTCAGCGCCTCCCTGATGAAGTTAACACTCTTGTCCAACTCAAGTCCATCAATCTGTCAAAAAACAAGATTCAGGATTTTCCAGAAAACTTACTAGATATCAAGACCCTTGAAAGAATCAACCTTGAGGACAATCAGATCAAAGGTAAGAAGGAAAATGTTATACACTTCTGAGGATGTTTACCTCATTTTCATAGAATCCAGTGTTCATATCAAGCACGCACGAGCTGAAAATGTTTTCAGAATGGAAAAACTGAATCAACGAAAACTGCAAAAAAAGTTGAAAAACTGTTTTGGTATACTGAAAAAAAAACGTAACTCTAAGCAGCTTTTCATTATGCATTAAAAACACATTTTCAATTGTTTTAAAGATGTTTGAAAATGTAATCGCTGATAAAGGAATGGCTGACCTTCAACTTAACTCTTGTTAGTAACTTCTAAGTAACTTTTCAATTAATTTTTTATATTTTATAGTTGTTATTTGCCTTCTTCTTCTGACTCTTTCCCCCTTTCAAACGGAGGTCACTGACCCCCATCTAAAAGAATAAATGCTTTGCACGGCTAGAAAATTTATTGTTATAGCTACTTTCTATTTAGGACCTCTACTATTCATATTCCAGTTAGCTGAATATGAATTGAACCCTTGCAACCAGACTGTCAAAGTTGCAAATTAGAAAGCTGACAAATAAAAAGCTATATAACTCCATATATAAAAGTAAAAATCGGTTGCAAATTATCTCGGAATATCACTCTGTACATCATGCACGTTTATCTAGATATTTGCAATTTCAATACAAAAAGGAATAAATTTACTTGAAATACACCAACAGTAGGAGTGAACTGACAAGAGCCCCCCCCCCCATTTAGGAGAACCCAGAGACAGGCTTGGTATTCGATTTAAACAAAGACAAGAGGTCCCCGGCAATCACCCATTATAAATATATGAAGGGCATTGAAACATTTTGTGCATTAAGCTGCTGAAAAATTCCCTCCCCTTTAAAGGATAAGTAAACTTTTAAAATAAGTGAATGTAAAATTGAGGGGCTATTTTAAGCCCTTTTGCAATGTACACTCATTATTTATTTAAGATGTGAGAAAGGTTTCTAATTATTCTCCTAAGTAGAAGAACATCAGCCTCTTTCTTTCTCCTGACAACTTCCTTGACTGCTTGGTGGTCAGAATGGTTGGAAACTGACCAGCAGGTGGCGCTGTTGTAACATAATTCATTAATATTAACAGTTCATGTATCCCATAATATCTTGGAATAAAAACAAAATAGAATGCATAGAATAGCCCCCTCATTAATTTTACATTCACTTACTTTAAAGGTTTACTTACCCTTTAAACAAAACAGGGATTGTTTGTCCATATATTGCAATATATTTAAGCTGGCCAACTACGTCAAAGTCATCCCATATCTGGCCAGTCCTACACTCAATTTTCATCTGATTCATTAAGAATTCTATTGCTTCATTTTACATTTTACACAAGGACTATGTTTTTTTCTTTTTTGTTTTTTTTTTCATTTTTTTATAAGATTTTATTTAACAGTTGGCAGAGTAACAGATTTCACACTTACATTTATCCATGTACAGTCTGCAAATGACTAGGGATAGCCTTATATTTATAACAACTTGGGGCAGATTTACATAGGGTAGAATATCGAGGGTAAATTAACCCTCGATATTCGACTGCCAAATGTAAATCCTTCGAATATCGAAGTCGAAGGATTTACCGCAATTCCTACGATCGAACGATTAAATCCTTTGAATCAAACGATCCGAAGGATCTTAATCCATCGATCAAAGGATTTTCCTTCGATCAGAAAATTGTTAGGAAGCCTATGGGGACCTTCCCCATAGGATAACATTGGCCTCAGTAGGTTTTATTTGCCGAAGTAGGGGGTCGAAGTATTTTTTTAAAGAGACAGTACTTCGACTATCGAATGGTCGAAAAGTCAAACGATTTTTAGTTCGATTCGAAGTTGAAGGTCGAAGTAGCCATATTGGACCATTCGAAATTCGAAGTATTTTTTCTTTCCTTCACTCGAGCTAAGTAAATGGGCCACCTTATGTGCACAAGTACAATCAAATACATGCAGCCTATATTTATAGGTCTATGAAAATAGGGTACGTCTTAAGCCAGCTCTCCCATATCTTTCAAATTTAGTTGAAGTGCCGACGTGCTTCGTATCTAAGTTTTTTGAGTGGCAGCATACAATTTATTGAGTTCAACCAGTAGGTGAATGATGGGAGTTTAGGTTGAAGCCAATGTAAAATAATGGCTTTTTTTGCATAGATTAGGACTGGAAAGTATCCTGACATGAGCATAGGGAACTAGATCATCGACTACTCCTAGCAAGCACACGTGGGTGACGAGGTGACTTGGGGCAAAGCCAGGCTATCACTGAGACATTTGACAACTTTCCACCAAAATTTTACAATACGCGGACAAGACTATATTACATGTAAGAAGTTAGCTGAACATCTGGAGGGAGGTTTATTAGGAAAGATCCTATGTAATCTGTTGGGTGTAAAGTAGTAGAGATGGAGGATCTTAAAATGTATTAGCCTGTCTCTAGTCGAGATAAGAAGGCTATATAGTGTATCCGTGGCTTCTTCCCATATGTCATCTACAATTCCAGGCAGAATTGCTTGCCATTTGTGGATAGAGACTAAGTTTTAGCTGCAAATTGCTTGCTTTCAAGATCAAACCTAAAGGTGGCCATACACTTAGGGGCAGATTTATCAAAGGTAGAGGTGAATTTTCAAATGAAAAAAATTCGAATTCCGAGCTATTTTTCATGTACTTCGACTCGGGAATAGTCCAAATTCGATTCGAATTTGAAAAAAATTTGAAAATTCGAATATCAGAAATTTATCATGTACTGTCTCGACTTCGACCATTCGCCATCTAAAACCTGACAAATTACTATTTTAGCCTATGGGGGCCCTCCTAGAACCCATTTGGAGTGAATTGGTGGACTTTGAAAAATCAAAGGTTTTTTTGGGAAAAACTTTGAATGGAATTCAATCGAATGTGCTATTCCTTCGATTGGTACGATTAGAATTCTGTGAAATACGGACCTATTCGACTGAAAATTCTGATAAATATGCCCCTTAGAGATCCGCTCGTTTGCTGATTTTACCAAATGAGTGGATCTCTCCCCGGTATGCCCACCTTGAGGTGGGCGATATCGGGCTGATCCGATAGTGGGCCCTAGGGCCCAATGATCGGATCATAATGCAGACAATACGGGGCAGTCACATTGCGGGACTGCATCAACGAACAGATGCGGTACATGATCCAACAGGAGGGCCACCACTGGGGACCACCTTGACTGTAGCTGGGCATGGTGGAGTTACAACATGGAGCTGGCCACTGCTCTTGTATAAACTTTAGCAAAAAAATGTTCTGGTCATGCAAAACATCTACTAGAAACTATGTCATTGGCAAGCCGGGCCAACCCGGCCAGGCGCCCTAGGCAACCTGGCTGGCCACGGCGACGGCTTAGTGTCTACTCAATCGCGCATGCGCAAAACTACGCACAAGCGCGCGAGCGCATTTAGACGCAAATTTCCAGCGGCATCCAAGGAGACACAGGACCGGACATGGGGTAGGCGAAAGAGCAGGTACGTGCCTGGCGCCCCCTCAGCTTTGCGCCCTAGGAACGTGCCTACTCTGCCTACCCCTAGTTCCGGCCCTGTGTCATTGGCAGTAGTGCACGGAAACAGAATTGTCTTCATTTTATTTGCTGTCTATCTAATTTGTTATAGTGCAGGGCAAATTTTCAATGATGCAGTTTGCAATCAATAATACATTGTTTTACCGGGAACTGTTGCTCATTTTAAAAGTAACATCATTTCTGCCTCCTACAGAATGTCATTCATGGATCGGAGTCAGTGTACAGTGTTGCTGTACTGTAATTGCTACAAATTAGTATCATTTCAAATATGCATTGGGCTGTTGGCTATGATTATGATCTAAGCCTTAGTAAAAACAAAATGTGGAGGATCACAGCTGTCATCGAAAAGGTAGCATTGGCGTCATATCAACCTGGATAGCTTAATTGCTTTTATTTGACTAGCAGAATTTAAAATGAGTTAGGACTAATTCAGTGTGTTAAAAAAAGACCTATTTTTCTTTTTTTCATACTGTTTTGTATAGCTATTGCTCACTTGTTTAAAAGTGAAGATACAGGGTCCGCAATATTTCCTGTTTGTGGAAAGGACATTCATTCATATACTATACTAGAGTATTCATATTAGTAATTTAGAATGCGGTGTAAATACACTCAATGAGCCTCACAGTAGTTTGTTTTTAGGGCCAATAAATCTTGACCTTTTAATAAGTGGGTCATTGACTTATACAGGACCTTGACAGGTCTGAGATGGCAGATTTTCGGATTCTGGCTTTTTGTAGCATAGGGGTATAATAAATCTCGAAAATTTAGATTATTTTTTTTTCAAATTTCTTTCCAAAACTCAAGTTTTTGCCCCAAAAACCCTGACCAGATAAATTCGAGGTTTATCCCTTAAACTGTTCATCAGTTCAGAATCCTGGTGGGCTCTCTATACTCTGGGCCATCCATTAGTCTTCGGGATTGATGTGACGTTGCTGCTCCCACAAGACTAACAAGGTTTCAAACACACCTCATGTTTGAAATTTCTCTGGTTATACCAATCATGTCTCATGATCAAAACAATCACAATGTCAATTCAAGTAGCCTTCCTAGGTAGTAAGTGTACAAAAAAAGCCTTACCCTGAAGAAAATAATATAGGGGAACCTCTCATATTATCTCGTTGACATCCTATACGATCCAACCCTCTCACCATGTCCATGAATGCGCTATAGGCAATATTTTACTAATCTATTCTTGAGGTCTACTTGACCATGTTCAGAGTGCATTAGAATTTAGCATTGACCAATAGAGTGCATTTGTAAATGCTTTTATAGATGTGTTAGGAAAAGATGTTTTTAAATGGTCTTATACCAATAGGTTGAGAAGATAATTACAATGGTTTCTACTTAAAGATGCAAATGATTCAGGACAGTGCCTTTCATATGTACTTTAGATTGTTCTTATAACCCCAGCCCATGGTCTCTTTTATATTCAGGCATAGTATCCCCAATCTCTTTGATTTGTTTTATTACATTGTCCTTGAGGATTAGCCATCCAATATCTCATGCACAGAAAGCAAATGAAAGACCTAGTTTTCAAGATAATCATGGCAAAGGTATAAATAAACATGAGATTAAAAATACATTGTACTTTATGAAAGAACTTGTTGATTTGTAACCTTGTTTAGTAGTAGGCTTGATCTTTGTTTTGATCATTTTCAAAGGGTCAAAATTAAATGCAATCAATCAAATTCTGATTGCCTATTAGTGTTTCTTTGCCCTTATAAGCATACAATTTCATGACTAGCTGTGCTTAGCATAGACGAATACCTTTATTTTAAAGGGTTGGGCTTAATGCAACAGTAAAAAAAGCAACAGATATCCATTGGTTATTATATTTTTGACCTTGCAGCCAACACAACAAGATATGACAACAGTCATATTATTAACCCTGTATGGATGAATCATTCATTAAACATCAGCTGATAAGATGGTTCACAGGGTAATGGCAAAATCTGTCTGTGTATGGTCAGCTTTAGACAGTTGCGGCTTGAAGCTAGGGCCACACTAGAAACTTCTTTGCTGCTGCTGCTGTTGTTCTGGTTGATGTGCCGGCACCCTGAAGCATAGTCTCCGCATGCAGATGAAGCAGATATCAGCTGTGAAATGCAAACTCTTGCGGAAATCCAGAGCATCTACCTGCACCCAAACAGAGACTATATGCTTTTGGGTGCAGCAAAAGAAGATCATCGCGAGAGCAGATTCTCAGCCTGTGTTTCTCCACAGGCCCAAATCCGTATCCGTGTGCCCCTAGCCTAAGGGAAAACCAAACCGAATTTAAAGTCACGAAAACAGTCCACTGCATAATACTTAACAAGACTCCAACCTCATCAACTTGTCTTGGCTATTTCTGCCTTCAGAATGTCTTATTCATTTATGTTTATTATTGTATTCTGGGATCATGTTTCTTATCTCTCGCTAATTATGATTTTTTTTATTGTCTTAGATGTTCCAGTTGACAAGTTAAGTTGTATACCATCTCTTCAGTCTGTAAACCTTAAATCAAATCCTATAAATAAGGACAACCTGAAACTTTTGGGAATCAAATTTGAGTTACTTATCTAAGCCTTTAAAGATGGGATACTGGTCAGATACCGACAACTGCATAACTGATTTACGCAAAATGGAATCAAATCTGTACTTCTCTGCAATTCACCAATAGGATTCAGACTTTCAGGAAAAGGCCAAGCATTCAAAGAGTTAAACAATACTCAATCCTTAGCTACCACTGAGTAGAAAATAAATGGAATATTTTATGGGTTCTTTTAATATGTGACAAAATTAAGATACTTTTTGAGAATTTTTTCCTGATTGCTTGATAAATACAGAGTTTAGCTTAATGTTCCTGCGAATGATTGGTAATCAGCGTTGCCTGAATAGATAATTTTAAGCTGATGGGTGATACTTTAAATGCAAGCTAGGTTCAAGAAAATTCTGTAATCATTGGTTTAATAGATTTTTTTCATTTTACTTTGAAATCATTATTAATCAAATTAAATTTATAACAAGAATTAATAAATAATTATACAGATGTATTAAAATATTGCTGATATATGTTATTTATTGCATTATTTGATGTACTGTATTGCTGCAGGTTCTCGTTTTATTGGACTCATGCACCAAATACAGGTAAGATTCACTGCTTGCAAATGAATGAAATAAGGGAGCACATTTGCGGCTGTGTAAAGTTTGCTGTAATCATTGCAGGAACATACACCATTCACTTGTATCTAAAGGCACTTCTGCATAGTTGCACGCAACCCATCAGATCCCTTTTGCAAATCATAGAAAGAGTGGATTCCTGGCGATACGTCCACTTTGTGGTAGCTTCAGTGTTCATACAGTGGGTTGCAGCAGTTGTAGCAGCGAACTTGCTCCTGAAGAATTGCTCTTAAAAAGCAGTCAAGTTGATACTGAGTGCCAGAAATTAAGACATCCAAAGATTTTGTTGCAATGTGGGTAAAAAAGTGGAAGCTTGTATCTGAAACCTCATTTGGTGTACTGTGTCTCAGTGACCCCTATAGTGCTGAACATCCCCAGGGTTCCCCTTCCGACCTCCAAATTCTCACTGGCTCCTGCGCGAACTCTGCCGTGGCGCACATGAGTGAACTCTTCAAATGCTGTGGCGGCACAGGAGCCAGAGTTTCTGCGGCAGCTGAGGGAGCAGGTCTGGGTCAGTCCGACCCTGCTAGTTATGATCATAGTTTTGCCAAATGGCCATACCCAAGTCAATGTAAACCCAATATGCAGGCAATGGCATCCATATGTGGTAGCTATGACCAGTCGTTCAGCGGTTCTGGCTAAAACAATAACACTTAACAATAACAAATAGTCATTGTGCCATCAGCCCAGCACTAGAATTGTTAGGAAAGCAGAGATGCCAAAATGTCTAATTACAATGACCCATTAGATCATTTTTGCTTATAGCAATTGGAAACAACCCCAACATCTAAACAGCTGGGGCAGATATATCTCTGAACAGTCAATATATCAACAAGACTAAACAACACAATCAGCAAAACAATGCTCAACTTGAACCCCAGTTACAAATGGTGCAAAAGAAACCAGTTATAACCATAACTATTTTAGAAAAAAGATCTACAGTATATAAATGGAGCCATACCAAACACCTAAGCATAACAACTTCATCTAATAATATTTTTATTATTTGGCAATCTGCCTTTCTAGCCTGCTTCTTTTCAAGCAGGAATTCATTAAGCCTTTATAATAGGGTTTCATCTGCCAACTTGCTAACCTTTTGCCAATACTTCAAATGGCTTTCACAGCTTATTTCAAAACTGGTATAAGTTGATTCAATTGTCTCCAGAAATGATGAGCTAGAAATACTGAACTAATATGACTGATCTAAATAAGATGAAGAAGTGCAATTAATCTGCAGAAACTCCATTAGGTTTCTCATTTTTGTAGATGAGTTTTTGTGTCCTCTAAGTGGGACATATGACACTGTAGGGGGCAAATTTACTTATGGTCGAAAAGCGAGGGTTAATTAACCCTCGATATTTGACTGTCGAAGTTAAATCCTTCAACTTCGAATATCGAAGTCGAAGGATTTACCGCAATTCGTTCGATTGAATGATCTAATGAAAAAAAAAACCGATTAAATCCTTCGAATCGTTCGATTCGAAGGATTTTAATCCATCGATCGAACGATTTTTCTTCGACCAAAAAAAGATAGCAAAGCCTATGGGGACCTTCCCCATAGGCTAACATTGACTTCAGTAGGTTTTAGGTGGCGAACTAGGGGGTCGAAGTTTTTTTTTTAAAGAGATTGGTACGTACAGTCTCTAAAAATTGCATGTCAAGTGACAATGGGGTTAACTGATCTCATTGCTCATATTTTTCTAACAATGTTTATTACATTCTACAAAGGCATTATCAGGTACTGCAAAATCATATCCAACCAAGCATTACTGGAGCCTAGAATTTGCACCCTTCAGGATACAGCACAAGAGCAAACTAACAACATTGTAATGGCACTTGGATAAAATTATCCACCATTATTATTAAACTAGACATTAAGCCTGTTAAATTAACGGGTGCTAGAACATATGTAGTCTAAACATTCGCCAAAGACGGTCCGTGGGGCATATGCGCAGTAGTGCAATCCCACGGACACAGGGACTGGACGCAGAGACACTTCAACTTTATTATATAGGATATACTGTAGATATTATTCTTTATATATAAACATCACTATAGTGACGATAGTGATAAATCAAGTGCAATGAAAATACTAGAAATGCAAAGTACATACACAACAATTAACTGCACATATTATGCTCGAGTAAATTTGAATGATCAGCATGTAATACTGTAATTATGAAAGCATAAGCACTCCTTAGAAGGAAAATCCTCAAAGGAGACAAGGAACTGCAGTCCAATAACCACATAAATAAACTGGAACGTACTCGTCTGATAGGAACCTTAGAAGCCATGGGTACACTCGAATGCACAGGACACCCCTGTGGATTCCCGTGTTCACCGATGCCCTTTTGGGGCCCCGGGCTTTCTGCTGCGGAACCTAGAGTAAGTAGAGTAGTGTTACCAGGAAGAGCAGGGCTTAAAAAGGAGATTTGGCAACAAATTTGGCTCCACATGGTGACGTCATGAGGCTCTGCGACAAAACGCGAGTGTCGTGAAGTGTGCCGTGGGACCCGAAGATGGACGCGCCAGGAGGTAAGGGAAGGCCCAATGTGGCGTGTCTTACATAAACACTTTCATCCATATTTAGAAATATACATAAGCCCATTAACCAAGACAATGAAGGGGCAAGTACTTCATGATTTACTCCCTTTGCACATTGCACCCATGTAAGCAATTTTTTCTTTCATTTGAACATTAAATAATTGTTCAATCTCCAAACACACTTTTTCAATTTAGTTGTTTACAGATTGATCACCAGAAATACAATTTTTTCCAAAAGTTTAAGTTTAGTTCAAATAAAGTTTAATATAATCCAAGGGCAGATTCTGAACTGTAATTTGCTACATTAGTTGATATGTTTCTCAGCAGTATCTGTTGAAGATAAGCGACTATTGTATCAATTCAGCTGCCTTTAATAAAACTCAGGGATTTGGATCAGCAGGGCCACAGCTAAGAAATGTATCAACTTAATGTATTAATTTAGAACAGTTTATGAAGTCATCAACCCCCTCCCAGAGCTGCTTTAGAAAGACATAAGGCGAAAAATTAAACATTAAACTTCAGCATTAGACAAATAAAAATAGAAAGTAACTGAAAAAAGTCTTTATTTCGGGTAGTATCTGAAAACATCTGAAAGGTCAGGTTCAGGCATATCAACGTGATATACCTGAACCTGATTGTGGATTTAAAAAACAATATTTGGCTACTGGAAAACACTAATAGGTGACATTCTTCCAAGAAAGAAACTAACATATCTGGCCCGGGGTTGTTCATACAGTTTGAAAAAGTTTGGGACTGTTGGTTGGCTGATACACAACTGATTTTGCAAATCAAGAATAGCTTCATTGGTTTACTGCAAAAGACTCTTGGTAGATGAGAAATTGCACAGGGAACGCCCATCACTCTTAGGGGCAGATTTATCAAAGGTCGAGGTGAATTTTCAAATGAAAAAAAATTTGAATTCTGAGTTATTTTTGTGTACCTCGACTAGGGAATAGTCCAAATTCAATTTGAATTTGCAAAAGATTCAAAAATTTGAATTTCAAAATTTATCATGTACTGTCTTTTTAAAAATTCAAATTCGACTATTCGCCATCTAAAACCTGCCGAATTGCTGTTTTAGTCTATGGGGGACCTCTTAGAACCTATTTGGAGTCAAAATTTTTTTGGGGGTAAAAACTTCTAATCAAATTCGATGGAATGCGTCAGTGAAAGATGTTTTCTTATACTGATATGCCTGAAATTGAGTACTAATATATATACCCCCCTTCTTTGCACATGTGCAGTAACCCAAAGCAGGTAGCATTTATTAGTCACCTTTTTAAAAGTAAATATCTTATCTTACTGTGGGTTACTACACCTGCAGTAACTTACTTTTACCTTTTCGGCTTGACAAAGCACAATTGCGAAATGCGCATCTGCGTTTTTCCTGGTGCCCCGTCTAATTGCAACCAACCTAAGGAAAAATTTTTTATGTAAATGACAAGACCGAGCTTTGAAACCAGTCTTGTTCGAGGGTGGGGGGCTTTTTATTATCCATTGCTCAGTTCTAATTCTTCTCCTTACTGTACTGAAATTTCAAGGGACCTTGATTTGTGTTTTTTTAGTTGTAGATAGCCTCTTATCCAAGCATAGATTAGTGTTAATTACCGAGACCACAGTCATGTGGTTATCCTGCCTGCCTTTGCTTTGTGATGTCCCTTGATAGAAAAAATATAGGTAGTTAAACTTGGGACAACTTCACCTCTCTTTCTCTTCCATTTTCATATCTATTTTCATGAACTGGAGCAAGTGGTATTAATTATATCTCATATTGGTGCTGGTTACATGAATTGTTTAATCTCCTACTACCATTTGTTATTTTAATCGGGTATATTTATTATAGGGGTAAATTATTGCACTGCACTTAATATACATAAACTTTGATGAAACTGTATAATTAGCTCTATTAAAAAAATTTTTAAGGTTGTAATTAATTTGGGGTTTCACTCATTAGCACTGCACTTTAATATCAGAGAATCCTTGTTGGTTTCTCTTAAGGAAATTACACAAGTGACACCATAGTTTAATGAAAATTTACAATTCCAAGTTAATTATATATAATAGTAATTACCACGATTGAGGTCGCAATATATATATCACTTATCCCTAACTTGAAGGTATTATAGTGGTGGTTAGAGGAGAGATTAACGTGTAACTATAGAATTAGTTGGAAAAATCACTGCAGTAACTTACTGCCATTTACAGGTATGGGATCCCTTATTTAGAAAACAATTTATCCAGAAACCTCTGAATTACAGGAAGGTCGTCAATTTTAAGCATATCATTCTAATTTTTACATTTTTTTCTCTGTAATAATAAACCAGTACCTTGTACTTGATGTCTACTAAGCTGCACAAGTCCATACTGGTGGCAGACCACTCCTATTGGGCTTATTTAATATTTATCCTGTAAATGATTTTTATCAGAATTAAAAAGTGGTGGTCCAAAATATGGAAAGATCCCATATCTGGAAAACCTCAGGTCACATATCCTATACATGTAGTACATACAAACCATTACAATTCTTTTAACATAAACCTTTTCAACATGCATCAACTGTGATTCCACCACAAATTCCATTTGAAGAAATAATGTAGCCTTATAGAAACTATCCATACCATATATTTTTAATATGCTGTTTCTGATGGGCACTGGAGGTTTCTAATACATTATTTCTGATTACATGCTGCTCAAATAACCTTGTGTGTATTTTACTGTTATCACCAAAAGTGTAGATCCAAATAATATTCCTAATGGAACACGTGGAACAAAGAAAGATGGAAAGGGTTCTCAATAATATCATTAAAGTGGAAGTATCTGCAGTTTTATATTAACAGTAAATTGACAGTACATGTCAAGTCATACTAAATAGAAGGAATCCAAATGTAATAAAGCATCCTATAATGAAAATGTATCAAATTGATAGTGAGTTGGTATGCCGTTTCCTTTACCATTTTCTCAGTAATCAGCGAGCAAAGATAATTTCCTTTACAATAAAAACCCATGTTCTGCACAGCTGACTTTATAAATCACATGAATCATTTCCAGGAATAACATGCAGGTAAGTTTATTTTTTTTTTTTTTGCAGTACCAAGGTCGAGAGGCAATGTTAAAAGCAAAATGATGTTTGGAAGTGTCTCTATATGAAGCCATGCTCAAGTAACATGCAAGTTTCATGAACAGTGCGATATTGAATACAATATTGATTATTGATTGACGTGTGAGAACCAGAGCTCAGACATAGTTTCACTATGCTAACTCATACAACAAGACAGGTTTAGGTAAGCTCCCGTTCCTAGTTCTAGTACTACAATATTGTATATACATTTTTCCCAGCAATTTTATTTTTATAATGTATAGTGGTCAGACGCAACCCATAGAGGACAAGCCTATAGGGAATATAATGCCCATTTGGCCTGAGCATTTACTTACATGTGGTTGGGAAGATCTTCATCCCCACAATGTGCACAGGGAACACTGTTTTCTATCTGCACAAAAGCATCAGCGGCATATTCATTGAATGAATAAGGCAGTGAGGTCCTGTGATGTAAGGCTTCATAAAACGTGTCTTGCTTTGTATTGCAGAGAGTACAATCTGTGCTGTTTTTACTCTTATCAAGTAGTGTGCACATAGGGAAAATACGTCAAGACCTGTTTTACTTGTATTTGTGTAACCCCTTCCTGTCCTGACTGCATGTCATTCATGGGGTCTCATCTGTGTCTCAAACAAGTGAGCCTTGTGGAAACAAGTCTCTTATTCTCAATAAATGTTGCCTCCAATACAAGTCCATAGAAACCACCGTGGAGAATTCACTTTCTTTCCCACCAGTTTCTACTTTCCTCTAAAAGTCCCCACCCAGTGGTACCTCTGTCCACTTGGAGGAGCCAACACATTCATGGGGGTCTGTGGGCTAACTCCCTCTGGGGCATATGCTTCCTCCTACCTGTTCCAACCAGCACCCCACAAGGTGCATTTTAGGTACAGCCTATGTGGGAGCGTCCATTCACACCACTTATCTGTATGCATAAATATATAATATAAATGCAGCAATAATATGTACATGTGATCCGCAGCCACAAGTATCACTCTAGCAGCAGAAATGGGGAATGCGTGAGCGACACCAGGAACATGAGAAGTCACATAACACCTTTCCAGAAAAATGCACCAAAATTTACCAGCACCAATATGGCTGTGGCGAAGTCTTGTACAATTTCAGCAATAGAAGTGAAACAGGCCAATAGGGAAATATCGGGAGGAACCTTCAAGCCCGAACCCACGGCCAATTACCTCGCTCCTTTCTAAAACAACCAGGATGCCTCTCTCTGCAGTGCCTGCACTTGTCAGTAAATCTTAATAAATAAGTTCACAGCACCTCAGCCTTCATATCCTCGAGCCCCACGTTGGGCTTCAAAATGTAACCCAATCTAGGCTAGGCTAGACCTTGGCAGGCAGAGCACCAGTTGCATTTAGCCCTCTTTCCACAGGATGGGCCTTGGCTACATGAAAGGGCAGCAGGAAGGCTTTTCGGGGAGATTAGTCGCCAGAAGAAGAAGATTCTTAGCATGTGTCACTAGCCTTAAAGTTAAAATACATATAGAAATAGTGTATTTCATTGTAATTTTTTTACATCTCAATTATGTGTTATATAAGAATATACAATAAACATTTAGTTATTTCATATATGGATGCTATTTGAATTGAAATGCATTTTATCTGCCTACTGTCAATATAATATACTAGACTTAATATAATGCTTGTGCTCCAGTTACCAAAGCATTTCACAACCTAATTGCCCTCACTGTAAAGAACCATTTTCAGTTTTCCTGGTCTGTGACTGAATGATGTCAGTCACAGTGGTGTATCAATATGATTGGAGGCCCCTAGGCTATACTTTCCACATGCCCCCTTCTAGGCTACTCCCACTCCCAAAAGTTTAGAAATATACAGCAATTAATCAGGGTCATGGGTGCGCCTGGAGACACAAGGGGCCCATAAGGCGAGGTGCGTTTGTGCATAGTGTGTGTTTGAGCTCTCTAAGACTCATTGGGTTTGGCATGCACTAGTGATGTCAATGGTTTGTGCAGAACATGATGCGTCTTATAGATCAAGCGCAAGCAACACGTGTCTTGTCTTGTTTGACTGCCTAATCTCCTCCCAGCAGGTACCATGCACCTGTCCTGACCAGACACAGGCCCAGCAGCACAGATAAAATGATTTTTTATAAAGAATATAAAAATAATTGAATAAATAGGTGGGCCCCTAAACACTCTGGGCCCCTAGGCTATAGCCCTGTCTGTAAAGAGACACAATGTCACAAAATGGTTATCTTACCCTACACAAGAGGGCAGGGAAATAAAGTATCTATCCCTGAAGTATATTCAGCAGGCTCATTATCTTGTTTTGCTTAGAAAGTCTCTTTTTTCTCTGTTGTGTTACTGTTTTGTGTAGCTGGGGTGGAAGGATGGTAGTTACATATAGTGGACTAATGTTCATTGAACCTCTCTAATGGCTATGCTGGTCTAGCTGACATATGCCAGTCCACATGGACACTTCATGCAGTAGATCACATAACTGCTATTTTTAAAAAAACTTTTTAGTGTATGTTTGGTACCATGTTGGGGGTGTTTTCTGAATTTTTCTGGGATGATGCCATTGCAGTGTTAATACAAAGGTAAGTGCCATTGGTTTTGGAAACAGACAGAGTATACAACCTCAGAGAGGGGGGCATCATGGATTTTGTAAGTTCCTCTATATTTTTACCTCTTATGCATGAAAATTATTATGTTAATTGTATGCCTTTAAATGGCATTTGCACTAATGATCTGGACTTTTGTCAAAGGTGTCCTCCTCCCCCCAGAAACGTTGTACTTGATACATTTAATAAAATTGCAAGGGTCTTGCTCTGCTAGCACTACCATTGTGTGCCAGCTATTTCTTTCTCTTCCAGTTTGGTAGGGACGGTGCTGATTCCTCCAAATGCTGTGCACCAGTTAACCATTTATTGGAGCACCAGGATGTACGTGCCTGACCTGTCTCTTACCACTATGGGAAAAAAGTCTCATTATACAATATAAGTGGCCCCAAATACACTGACACGGAGAGGATGCAACCTAAATAATATTGGAAGGTTGCTCATTATTTACACAACACCTGCAAAAGCCCTCCAGTCTATAGGACTTTACCAATTGCCCTTTTGGTATCCTCATATGCATGGCTGACCTGGGCAGAATATAAAATATATTACCATGTTATAGTGGGGTTGATTTACTAACCTAGTCACTAAATGGCACAAGTGCAGTTGCCCATAATAATATGTGCTTTTATTTCCAAGCTTGTAGTAGTTCAAAATGCAAAGTCGAATTTAAGCCCTATTTTAGTGTTTGTGTGGTTAATGGAACATACCATATACTAACAGTAACTGAGTTTGATAGGCTGTTGCTCAGACTAAGAAGAGTTACTGTATAAAGTGTTAGCTTTATTCTCTCTGATAATCCCACACCTGTCAAACTCGTGTTCATTGCCCCAAGAGAGAACTCATAAAGAGAACCAGTTGGTCCATTTAGGAATGCAGGGCAACATAATGAGATAATGATTGCCAGATCATTAGAGTGATCTTGTTTCTGTATCTTACATTGAACTCCATTGGGGGATACACTTGTTTCGGCTTATCAAATGATATTACTGTCATAATGAGAATGATGCTGTTTTTTTATGGGTGATTTCTAGTAAACATGCCTAAATATTTATATATATATATATATATATATATATATATATTTTTAATGCGCCAAGAGAGCTATGAGCCCACAGAACTTAATTAACAAACATTATTAGCATTCCAGTATTATGAACAAAGCTAATTAGTTATTGCAATTAAAAGCCTGGGCAGTTGGCAAACTCTGAAAAATGATTTAGAGCCATGATACTGACATTTATTAATTAGCCAAACATTGCGCAGGCATAAAATTCTATTGTACTAATAGAGACCACATTTATCTCCACAAGCAGGTGTTTTTGGAAATTACATGCAAAACATATTACCATATACAGGTATCAGTTATCTGGAAACCCATTATCCAGAAAGCGCCAAATTACAAAAAGTTCATCTCCGATAGGCTCCATTATAATGAAATAATTCACATTTTAAGAAATGTTTTCCCTTTTCTCTATAATAATAAAACAGAACCTTGTACTTGATCCAAACTAAGATATAATTAATCCTTATTGGAAGCAAAACAATACTTTTGGGTTCAATTAATGTTAAAATGATATTTTAGTAGACTTAAAGGAGAAGTCAACCCCTTATTAAAAAAAACCCTACCCCCTGCCCTACATAGACCCCCTCCCTCCTCCCCCCCAGCCTAGCTGCTACCCCGGGCAAATGACCCTAACTTTTTACTTACCCCTCGGGGCAGATTCATGGCATCGGAGCAGCCATCTTCTTCTCTTCGGTCTTCATCGGGAAGTAAGTTCCATATCGGTGCATGCACAGTTGGCGCAGTCTTCGGGTTTTTGTCAACTGCGCAAGCGTTGAAGCGCTGAAAGTCACAAAAATTGCTGAAGCACCAGAAGAAGACCTGATGAAGACTGAAGAAAAAGATGGTGCCGACGAACTCCAATGCCTTGAATGTGCACCGAGGGGTAAGTAAAAAGTTAGGGGCATTTGCCGGGGTAGCAGCTAGGCTGGGGGGAGGGGTCTATGTAGGTTGGGGGGGTTAAGGTTTTTTTAATAAGGGGTTTACTTACTTTAAGGCATGTAGATCCAAATTACAGAACAACTCCTTATCCGGAAAACCCAAATATATTGTGGTAGAGTCACAAGGAAACTGATGAAAAATGTCACTCTGGCCTTTCATTTCTCCCCAGGGACTGAGATATGTCCCAGGAAGGGAGTTATTAAGCAGAGAATCTGTGCTCTGTTTAAAGACTTTAGTATTCAGGTACTCCATTCCACTCTGGACATTAGAGTTCACCTTTCACAGGAAAGCTGTCCTGTGGAAAGGCTGTTTGAAGTTAATTGGAATGGTGTAGTGTGTCTCTCAGCAGGGCACAGCAGGTAGGAGAACTGGCTGTGTAAAGAACTCCCAGAGGAGCTGGGAGTGCTGCCTGTGACTGCCTGAAGCAAAAAATGACCGGGACCGTGAGTTAGTCAAGCTGGTGAGTCTGGCAACGTGAGTGAAGGAAGCCAGAAAGCTGTACAGGAAAGAGTACTGTGAGTACATGATACACATAGTGTATATCTATCTATCAATCTAATCTATCTATCTATCTATCAGTCTAATCTATCTATCTATCAGTCTAATCTATCTATCCATCCATCCATCCATCCATCCATCCATCCATCCATCCATCCATCCATCTATCTATCAGTCTAATCTATCTATCTATCTATCTATCTATCTATCTATCTATCTATCTATCTATCCATCATCTATCTATCTATCTATCTATCTATCTATCTATCTATCTATCCATCATCTATCTATCATCTATCTATCTATCTATCTATCTATCTATCTATCTATCTATCTATCTATCTATCTATCTATCTATCTATCTATCTATCAGTCTAATCTATCTATCCATCTATCTATCTATCTATCTATCTATCTATCTATCTATCTATCTATCTATCTATCTATCTATCTATCTATCTATCTATATATCCATCATCTATCTATCTATCTATCTATCTATCTATCTATCTATCTGTCTGTCTGTCTCTAACATCTATCTAAAAAAAGTGTATTAACTACAGCCAAAGTGATGTATCGGCCCCTATATAACATTTTTCAATTTGTATAACATTTTCATTTTATTAGTAGAAAATGACTGTGCAAATGTTATAATTAGTTTCTAATTCGTTTTATTTTGACACTATATTCTTATTAAAGTTTAGTGGGAAATAAATGATGAACAAACAGTGACATTACAGTATTTGAATTAATATCTCCGGGAAATGCCATAATGCTTGTTCTGCCAATGTAAAATGAATTGAATGTGTCAAGTTTCCAAATTATTATGAATAAACATATTTGCTTGGATTTTCCTGGCAATAAAATGAGAACATGCCAACTGTGCCAATGTATGGTTACTGTTTAACAATAAATGTCCACTTTAAAGTAAAAATGTGTATACATACAATGTATAAAAGTTTTAAATAATGTAAAAAGTGTAAAAATAAAAAGATGTAACTGACCCAGTTACCACTGTCATCATTTCAGAGCCACAAGCATGTGGACCTGTGCTTGTAGGAAAGTTTGAGCATTTTGTTACCCACCCACAAAACTACTAATCACTCCAGAGACAAAACACTTGGAATTGCCCTAAACTGTGTGCCATTGCCTGAAATGTAAAAAAATTCAAGTATCTTTACTTGTGTTACAAAAGTAATCAGTACTCTGTGTTACACGGGGTACTGTAGAAGGGTGCTACTGTAGTACTATAGTAAATGTTGTCATGCTATGAAAGCAAATGCTGAAAGACACAATCTAACTGGAGAACCAAAAGGGCTCAAGTAAAATGTTTCTAGGAAGCACAACATTAAAAAATAAAATACATAAAAATGTGTCAGATCATAAATCTAAATAACAGCTAGTAAAAAGTGATAATTTATTCTGCCATAATGCAATGCAATACGGTGTATATACAGTCATAAAGGAATTCATTGTCATAACATTTAAATGAACTCTAATTTCTATATTCAGGGTTGAGTAAAAAATTGTCTTCTTCAGATGTCCAAGCTTTAAAGTCACATGACTTGGATTTGATGCAGCTGAACAAAGGATTCGGTTGAAACCTACAAAAAGTTCTGGGATTGATCTGAATTTTGGGTTTGGGGCATCCAGGACTAGAACTGACATTATTAAGACAAGGCTTCTGCCTCAGGGGCTGTACTATTGGGGACACAATTTTGTTTTGCAGTTTCTGCAGCAGCCCTTTCTCCCAGATCCTGCCTAAAGTTTTAATTGGAAAGTAGTCAATCTTATTTATTAACAGACGCTGATAACTCCCACTTTGACACCATTGACAGGTTAATGAATAGGTTACCCTACACTATATCCTAGGGGTCCATCTAGCTTTTTGCAATTATTATTTTATTTTCATTGAAAAATGTGTTTTTATCTGTGGTGGTCCAGACGGGTACACGATATCTGCTGGTAGAAGATTAAGCAGCCAGACAAGGCAAGGCACATGCATCACCAGTACCTGATGGGTTTGGTTAGGTGCATGCCTCTGTAATGCCCATTAATTATGTTAATTGTATGCCTTTAAAAGGTGTTTGCATTAAACGCTGCACTTTCCGCATTTAAAGGAAAACTATACCCCAAACAATGTAGGTCTCTGTAAAAATATGTTGAATAAAACAGCTCATATGTAAAACCCTGCTTCATGTTAATAAACCATTTTCATAATAATATACTTTTCTAGTATTATGTGCCATTGGGTAATCATAAATAGAAAATTGCCGTTTTAAAAAATAAGGGCCGCCCCCTGGGATCATAGGATTCACTGTGCGCACAAACATACCGAACAAACCATATTTGTTTGGTCACATGAGCCAATTAACAGACTGAGTTCTGTCTTTTGCTTCCACACTTCTTCCTGTAACAGTTAGAGTTGTAGTATTTCTGGTCAGGTGATCTCTGAGACAGCACACAGACCATCATGAAATGGTGGTTCAAGGCAAGAGATGTAAAAAGGCAATATTTACTTAAATATATATATACCAGTTTGGTAAGATTCTTTTATGTGTTCATATTGGGGGTATAGTTTTCCTTTAATAATATTGCAAGGGCCTTGCCCTGCTAGCACTACCCTTTTGTGCCAATGATTTCTCACCTTTTTACCATAGTACATTCTGACATTCAATGTCAATGATTTACATAAGATACTATAGGTTTTGTTGTAGCCACCCTTGGCAATAATGTCCTCATCTTATGAATATCAAGTGAGGTAATTGCATAATACTTACTCTTACTCCACAGGCGCTACAACTCTACATGGGTTGTGGCCTCAGAGGCAGTCCATCTCCACCTTTATCCAGTTCCTTCAATTCATTTTCCTTAGATCTTCTTGGACGTCATCTTTCATATTATTTTTTAGTCTGTCGCAGGTTTTACCTTTTTACAGTTCCCATTTACATTCATATGAAAACGTTTGGGAACCCCTCTTAATTCTTTGGAGTTTTGTTTATCATTGGCTGAGCTTTCAAAGTATCAACCTTTTAATATATAAGATGCCTTATGGAAACAGAAATTATGCAATATGCATCATAATAAAACGATAATAAATCTGGGCACCCCAACAGAGATATTACATCAATAATATCTTAGTTGAGCCTCCTTTTGCAAATGTAATAAGTTTGCCTGTAGATGCCTCCTATAGCCTTTGATGAGTATCTGGATTCTAGATGGTGGTATTTTTGACCATTCGTCCATACAAAATCTCTCCAGTTCAGTTAAATTTGATGGCTGCAGAGCATGGACAGCCTGCTTCAAATCATCCCATAGATTTTCGATGATATCGATGTGATGGCCATTCCAGAATATTGTACTTCTTCCTCTGCATAAATGCCTTTGTAGATTTCAAAGTGTGTTTTAGGGTCATTGTCATTGTGTAACTACAACTTTGTGACTGATGCTTGAACATTATCCTGAAGAATTTGTTGAATTTGTTGAATTCATCCGACCCTGAACTAGCCACACAGCCCCACAGCATGATGGAACCTCCACCAAATTTGACAGTAGGTAGCAGATGTTTTTCTTGGAATGCGGTATTCTTCTTCCGCCATGCAAAGTACTTTTTGTTATGACCAAATAACTTAATTTTTGTCTCATCAGTCCAAAGCACTTTGTTCCAAAATGACTGTGGTTTGTTATGTTGTTATGAGCTTTTGCATACAACAAGCGAATCTGGTTGTGGCGTGAGTGCAGAAAGGACTTCTTTCTCATCATCCTGCCATACAGATGTTCTTTGTGCAAAATGCGCTGAATTGTAGAATGATGTACAGATACACCATCTGCAGCAAGATGTTCAGATCAGGTCTTTGGAGATGATCTTTGGGTTGTCTGTAACCATTCTCACAATCCTCCGCATATGCTGCTCCTGTATTTTTCTTGGCCTGCCAGACCTGGGTTTTACAACAACTGTGCCAGTGGCCTTCCGTTTCCTGATTACATTCCTTACAGTTGAAGCTGACAGTTTAAACCTCTGAGATAGCTTTTTGTAGCCTTCCCCTAAACCATGATACTGAACAATCTTTGTTTTCAGATCTTTTGAGAGTTGCTTTGAGGATCCCATGCTGTCACTCTTCAGAGGAGAGTCAAACAGAAGTACAACTTGCAATTGGCCACCTTAAATACCTTTTCTCATGATTGGACACACCTGCCTATGAAGTTCAAGGCTTAACAAGCTAATCAAACCGGTTTGGTGTTACCAGTAATCAGTATTGAGCAGTTACATGCATTCAAATTAGTGAAATCGCAATAGTACCCACATTTTTGCACAGCCAGTTTTTCACATTTGATTTAATTTCATACAACTGAACACTGCTTCACTAAAAATCTTTGTTCAGAAAACACACAGTAATCAGATGGGGAATTAAAGACATACCACTGTTATCTTTTTTGTTGAAAGTGGAGTAAATTATTACGCAGGCTCAGAGGGGTTCCCAAACTTTTTCATATAACTTTATATATGTTTCTTACAATTCTTGTTTCATCCATCCTAGTCAAATTCCCCAGCCATCTTATTGTTGTGCCTTAATACATTATAAATGTTACTGCTGTTTTTACTTCCATCATCTGCTTTAGTTCTGAATTCTTTCCTAGTCTCCACTGAATGATTTTTTTTTTACTGGGCCAAAAATACTTTCGTTTTAAAAATATCTAGTGCAATAATACTTTGTCATGTTAGGATCCATGCTTCACTTCTGCAGGTGGCTACTAGACATATCACAGCTTTATAGAGCTTTTATATCACTGTTCAAGATGGAACAAGAAAACAGCTTCTTGAAAGCAAAAATAGCATCTTCTGCCAACTGCAATTCTTTAAATAAGGTGCTATATAGTTGTAACAATTTAACATTGATCCTAGGTACTTAAAGTTAATTCTATTTTTGAGACTCCTATCACTCCTAACTGTAGATCTCTTCTATTCCAGAAGATAGTTTTCTTTTATGACTGTCTCTGATCTCCCAATAATCACAAAATCATTGCCAATTACAGCTCCTTCTTGAATTTGTACCCCTGCATTAGTGCAGAAACATTCCTACCATTACCTTTCTTTTTTTCTGGGAATCCCCAAGCTTATTAGGCTGATCAGCAATTTTTCTCTATTAACTCTGTCAAATAGACAGTGTTACAGTATATATACATGTTATATTTATATATGTATATTATGTAATTGTGCGAGTCGAATTATTGGTAGTCATCAATTAGTTGTTCAGCATTCTCCGCCATCCAGCTGTAAGGCAAAATAATTGCATGATAGAGATGGGATTTCTCTGTATAGAGAAGTAATGCATCCTACTTATATAAGGGAAAATACTGTTTAACAGGATATACTAATGGAATAAATAGTATACAGGTATTTTTAATAAACTTCTCTTATTAAAGATTATTGAGTACTTCCATATCAGATATTCCCATTCCTTTCTTCTTGCACTCCTGTACCCTTTACAGAACTAGCACTGACATAAGGCAGGCCAAGTAGTGTCACTGGTTTCACAGAAGCTCCAAAAGACTTTGCCTTTGGTATTAGTTGGACCCCTCAGTGCTGAGTTCCAAATTGTCTCTGCAAGCAAGCTCAGCATAAGAACTATTCATTAGGAGCATGATTTATTGTGGAGAGCAGACAGAAAGAAGTAGCACAATGCTAAGTGCCAGGGATAGAGATAAAGGTCAATGACATTGGGACACAGACAGGAGTAACATTTGATGGCAATGGGACCAGTTCCTGGATCAACTTGTACTATGAGCTATCTTCCACAACCATGTATTCCCTCAATTGCTAAACAGCCAATCAAACCCTTCTTAAAGGAGAATTCAACCTGTGGGGAAAAAAAAGTACACCCCAACCCCAGGTAGACCCCCTTCCTCCTCCCCCCAGGCTAACTACCCTCCCGGAGAAATGCCCCATACTTCATACTTACCCCTCGGCGCAGAGTCTTCCAGCGGAGTTCCACGCATCCATCTTCTGCATCCTCTGTAAGCTGACTGAGAGATCGGCAATTTTCGTGTAATTCCGTGCATGCGCAGTTGTTGCAAATCTGCAAACTGCTCCAACCGGCATGCTTGCCATATGATCCCAACATACTTTATAACCTTATTGCCTTTATTATTCTTGTGCTACAAATGCTACTTAAAAAGCCAACAGGGTGAGGGAGGTAGTTGCTTTACTTCTGATAACTAAAACAGATGGAGGGAATTGGAGATAGCAACAGTTTTGTTGCAGCGTTATTACGATTATTTTGCTCTCGCTAAGCTTAATGGAACTTTCCACAAATCTCGCACTACTTGTTAGACCTGTGATAGTTATTGTATTACCTCTGACGTTCTTCTTCTTATTTATTCCAATAAGTTATATTTTCCTGAAAAAAGAATTTGCCAAGCATTTTTTTAAAAGAAAAAAATAACTATTCCCAGTTTGAGCTTTTTTAATGTATGAGCATTTCATTTCCAAATCCAAAAAAGACATTTCCTCCTTTTCTAACAGCAAATCCCTAAATAACATCAACATTCAGCCCACTCGCAGCTGTCCCCTCTGCGACAGCCCTATCTGTTTGTATGAAAGCCGACAGTTGTATGAAGAGCACTGGAGTGTGATGTTGATGTTGGACCAGAGAAAGTAAAATATTTGGCAGAAAATAATGGAACTACTAGCAGAAATATTTTAGAACTTACTGTTAAACTTTAATAGAGTTACTTCCATAGCCTGGCTATAAAGTAGTCATTTTCATCTCTTTGGGATTGTCTGTTATTATTGTGGTGTCAAATCCTTTATCTTTCGTAAACATTCTCAGTGAGTGTGACTGGCACTGCCCATTTCCAACCCTGTGACATTTTCATTCTTCTTTTAATTAGCATTATTTTGTGACATTTTATGGCCTGCTGTATTAGTCGCTTTCACTGAAGTCCTCCCACAGGTCTCTTGTTGGAATTCTATTTAACTATATGCAGCATAAATCTCTTTGTCTCCCAAAATTTATTTGTTTGCATATTTGGAATAGAAATGTTATTGTGGTGCTAAACATTACTGTAGTATTTGAGTATTTACTGCTATCAAAAAAAGAAAAGGTTGTGATGTTTCCACTATACATAAACATTATGTTTTGCATGCAATGATAAACGCATGTCATTTCTATTCCTAATAATAGGCCAGTTTTGCAGTGTTTGCAGTGTTCCTATATTTTGTTTTTTTGCCAACAATGCACCTTGCCACTGGTGAGCAAAGTTAATCAGTACATATGGACAGGACTCAGGTGTCACCTTAGAGACCCCTTATCTATCATTTACAAGGCACTGCTTTGAAGCACATCAAAAGACCTGTATTTTGATCAGTGTTCCCCAACCAATGGCTTGTGAGCACCATGTTACTCTCCAACCCCTTGGATGTTGCTCCCAGCGGCCTCAAAGCAGGTGCTTTTTTTTCAAATACTGGCTTGGAGGCAAGTTTTGGTTGCAAAAAAAACAAGTTTATGGCCAAGCAGAGCATTCTGTAGGCTGCCAGTTCCCATAGGGGTACCAGATAGCCAATGATATGCATTTTTTGGCACTGCACAGGAACCCTTTTCCATGCTTGGGACCCCTGCTCTAGATCTACCAACAATGGTGCAAGGTGCAGAGTGTATTGTACTGTACTCTGCTTATTGGGTAGGTGCAAGTGTTATGTGAAGGGTGCAGTTTTGCATCCTTTAGTGTGCCTACTTCTGTTTCAGTTCAATAGCAATGGCCCTTATATGTTTTCTGCATCTACAAGAATGCATGCCAATGTAATAGGTGTGATATGTTTCAGGTGTTCAGGTGAGTTATAAGGGCTCCTTTTTGTGTTTAAATGAAAAAGAGTGTGCAAAGCAAGGGAAGCAGACACATGCGGCTGCAGGGGGCAGGAGGTATAAGGGAGCCCCATGAGACCCTAAATAATAAGCAATATAGGTAAAACAGGACAACCTTTGGATATGCTGGAGGTCCTAAAATAAGTTTGCTCTGGGGCCCAGTAACATCTACTTACTCCACTGGTGCAAAGTGCTCAAGGTTGCCATGTTTTTTTTACCCAAATGCAGTGGGTAAAATTGAGTCATTTCACAGTAATAACTTTTATAACTGGGTGATGCATCTGGCGCAGTTGCAGGCCATGTGGTAAAATGTGTGCAATTGCACATCCACTATGACACAAGTCAGGCACACTTCTACTAAAGGCTTTTGTCACTGCCTTCAGGATCAAAATGATGTCTGTACCTGATTTGTTAGGCACAGGTGTTTTGTATCTATTGGCACAGACCACTTTGGGAACCCTGGAGCTATTCCAAAATAGTTGGTAGTCCCAATGTTCTGCTGGTGTCACCAAGTAGAAACTTATAGAAGTGCAAGAATTGCCTTTAGATTCAAGTAACTTTAATGAATAAACATTATGTGCCCTATAATGTCTTCTCTGCCATTGTGGCAGATGTTTTATGAGGTTGATTTTCTGCATCTGGTATTTTATGTATACATTTTCTAGCCCAGAAAGCCAGGCATATTGTCAAATAATTGCATGTGTATCTGGTGACCTAATTTATCCCAAAAATGAGGCTTTGGGTGGTTTATTGAATGTAAATATTGTCAATTTCCTAGGTACATGAATGTGTCCGCTAAAATGTAAAGGGGTCCTTTTTTCTCATTGTTTGCCCCAGGGTGAAATGGCATGAGATTATTTTCAACAACAAAAAAGATCCTTTTCTATATGTGCCAAGTAAAAGGTCAAAAAGCAGTTGTTATATCTATGTTGGGAAAGAGTTTGAATAGCTTCTATGTATAGGTGCCTTGTAAAGATAATTACAGTGCAACATGCTGGCACATTGGGACAAATAATGACAATCGTGCAGCATATGATGCCAGATATTATCCTATATCAAAAGGCAGATGTGAAGCTGAAGGTGTTCTGTGCTACAAAAATCGCAATGCATTAGAAAATTGAAAAAATAAAGAATAGAGAGAAGAACGTACAGAGGGTGGGCAGAATTCTCACTGGAGTATCCCTTTGGCCTACTGCTCTGAAAAACGTTTTTTGATCCTGTAGTTTTATGTTGAGAACCTTGAAGTTGTTGCTCTACAGTTCCCGGCATGTTTTAACCCTTGCTAATATGTCAGAGTTACTGGGGATTTGTAGTACAGCAATATTTGGCTAAAGTGTGGCTGAGCAATGGTGTTTAATGTGCTGTAAAAAGCCCACGCACATTAGGGTACATTGCCCAGAACTAACCAGGGACTAATGGAACAGGGATAGCCTGAAGCCAGTGTAAGGCATATGCTCAGCTCAGACTGACAATTCATGGTGACAGCCTCTGCTTTAACCTAACATTTTAAATAATGTATGATGTTTCCCATCAGCATTTCTAAAAGGTCTGTCTGTATTCAGTTTATATCTTTTTCTCGTTTAATCTCCCTTTAACTGTATTCACACAAATATTTGCCTATTTTATTTTATTTTGAAAGTCATTTCACATATCTTTCTTCTGTTTTATTTTTAAAGTTTCCTTAGAAACACTATGATTGGTTTTCTGAATTTGAATTCTCATTCATCTCTGTGTATTGATCAGGTGGAGGGCTCAGTGACAAATGAAAAGTTTCTTGTTGTATGTGGAGAAAAGTTTCCAGTCAAGAAAAACTACAAGTTGAATTAGATGAGGATATCCAACTTAATCTGAACCAGGGGCGTAACTACAGAGAAAGCAGACCCTGCGGCTGCAGAAGGTATAAGGGGCCCCATAAGGCCCTAATTAAGTAGCAATTTCATATATTGATAAAAAAAGGATAACTTCTGAAAATATTGGGGGCCCTAAAATTACAGAAGAAGAAAAAGAAGAAGTGAAATCAAAACACTGTTAGTCCATAAACACTCACTTCAAAGCAAACTAGTTCAGTGTGGCGCCTATATAGTATGATTGGCAAAACTGCCTTATATAAAACTTAACTTTTAATAAATTAGGCTAAAAAGAGGAGCGCCCACAAAAGACAAACCCACTGCTAGTAGCCCATAAGGCCGCAGTGCAGGAACAATATCCTTAAATGCCCCTGAGGAAGCTGATGTAGTCAGCGAAACGCGTTGGGCGGCATAGGTGGACGGTGGCAGCTTAGCTCCCACTTTGTCCCTACGTAGACAGGCAGGTTTTTGCTGACAAACTTGGGGCACAAATGGAAGGGTGGGAGCGGGTAGTGTTTGCACTGTAACCAATGGTTTATACTACTATCGTCGAAGTATTTTTGTTGGCTGATTAAGATACCACCGTTTCCACCATTTGCTGGTTTTTAAATGAATGTTTTTTAAGGATATTGTTCCTGCACTGCGGCCTTATATACTAGCAGTGGGTTTGTCTTTTGTGGGCGCTCCTCTTTTTAGCCTAATTTATTAAAAGTTAAGTTTTATATAAGGCAGTTTTGCCAATCATACTATATAGGCGCCACACTGAACTAGTTTGCTTTGAAGTGAGTGTCTATGGACTATAACAGTGTTTTGATTTCACTTCTTCTTTTTCTTCTTCTGTGATTAGTAGTTTAATCTACACAAACTTGCAGTGTGTTTGCCTTCGTAACACTGTGTTCACTGCTCCTCATTTCATTTCCTGGGCCCTAAAATTAATTTGCTGTGGGGCCCAGTAACATCTAGTTACTCCACTTATCTGAACATAGTTATTACTAATAGATAGATTTTTAAATAGATTTTTTTGCCCTTTTGCTACCATTTGAAAGTGCTTTATCTATCTGTTTGACTTATTAAAGGTGTAAATCTTGTGTGTGTTAAAGTCATGTAAATACAGTTCTTGTCCTGTCATAGCAAATCTTACTTCTAGTAGGTCCTCTCTTTCTGTAATCATGACATACCTTTCACTTGGTAGCCAGTAATGTGAGTGCAGTTCTCCAACAAGTGCACAGTGAAAATTTGAATTATTTTGCTTTCCCAATGCCACTAAAGCCCTGCTGCCCAGGGTAACTCCCAGAAACTCCCAATGCCTTGTATTAACTTCTTGTTCTGTCTCATCCTCGAGGAGGATTTCAGCCCGCAATACAAGACCCCCAGTTGGCCCTGTACCATTCAACCTTTAGTGAATGATCAAGATCGCAGAGCTTTCATGCAGCAGTGAACTTATTTATTAAGGTTAACAACTTAATTATAGGAAACAGTTGCTTCTTTGAGGTAGATCAAGCTCAGTTTATGACATTTCTTCCAAGTGATAAGATAAGTGGTCTATATGGATTACCACACTCCTGTGTGCTGATTTCTCCCTGGGGATTCACTATTCTTTGTGATCCTCAGTTTGGGGTCTTGTATCTTGTCACCATACAGTACCTGATCCTCAACTCACCCAAAAGTCCCTGTACTAGTGGGTTTATATACTGCAGTGTCCTAACCCCTCTATTTCTCCTTGTTGGAGCGAAGGGCTGCTCACTACCTTCCCTAAGCCTCCCTTTTGCTCCTAGCACAACTATGACTGATGAATTAAACCTTATCTAAATTCTAACTCAAACTGGAATCCTGTGCCTATATCCACCTCCCAGTGAGGTGAGGTCCCAGGAAAGACCCTGAGCAACATGGTGCTCTACCCTTTTATATTGAAACATACTGCCCTCTACTGGGCATTTCTTAGGGTCTAGCCACACGGGCAGATTCAGGGAGATTAGTCGCCAGGCGACAAATATCCTCTTCTTTGTGGCGACTAATCTCCCCGATCTGCCTTCCCCTGCCTTCCGCTGGCTCAAATGTTAATCGCCTGGGGGCAGGCACAGGGAGCTCTTTGTTCTCCGAAGTCACCGAAGTTTCCTCGTGAGGCAATTACGGGTGATTTCGGAAAACTAAGCGATCCTAAGGGAAAGGAAATCATTGGGTGAACAGAGGACCACTTAAGGCATGTAAATAACTAATAACTGCCCAAATGAAAAACAATAAATTCTCTGGGTCTCTTACATTAATAAATGGATATCCTCTTACAAATGAACTGAGCAAGGTTTTCTAATTCTACTCTGGATCCACAGTCTGACCTAAAGCTGGCCATAGACACAAAGATCCAATCGTACGAATCCTCGAATCGTACGATTTTCGGATCATGTCCCGACATTTATCTTGCCATGCTGATCGGTCGTTCAGTCGATCGGACAGGTTAAAAGATTTCTGTCGGCTGACGATCATATCTCTGCATGTATTGCTGATCTTCAGTGGAGACTGTCACTGTCAGCTTTGTCGGACAAAAACTTTCCTACGATTGCTGTGGAGCAGAACATTGGCTGATCTGTTCTAAAACTGCTTTGTTTGATCTGAATGGTTAGTGGCAGGTTGGGAGATGAGGACGTACGATCATTTGTCTATTGCAGGGAAATCTTTGTGTCTATGGCCAGCTTAAGCCCTTGTTGTAAAAATGATCTGTAGTAAATCAACATGTATTCTAAACTAGAGATATTGTGATTGTTTGAGATTAGACTTTCTAAAATGTCACAGTAATAATTAGTTCACATTTTAAGATCCCCAGTGCTTTGTGGTTAAGAATTAAAATGAGGCTTGTGGATATGGCTTACTAATAGTCTACAGGCTAGGATTTGTTATTTAAATGCTGGACATGTATTGTATTTCAAACAAATGGATTATAATGTAATATTAGCAATGCTTTGTTCTTGACTTTTAACTCATAGTGAACAATAATCAGTTAGTTTTTACTGGTTTAGTGCAATTCGCTTAAAGGGATCATGCCATCACATTACAGCCCCCCTTTCATAGCCACCTTTTTAAACTAGGTTTAGGGATCATTTTAGGGAAACTAGTAAATCTGGAAAAAAGACACATTTTAGCTTGAAAGATTTTCATTGTCATAGATTACCCTATGTTTACCCACAGTATGTGAAGTTTCACCAATATCTCTGAAAATTAGTTTGCAGACATAACGCTTGGCATTTTACTTGATCCTCATAAGCTCTTACAAATCAGCCATAGCTAAAAGAGAAGATGAGTTGATTGAGATGATGGAGATGATTTATTGTAATATTGTAATAAATGATGCTCCTGTGCAACATGTTGCAAGATTCTGAGACATTGGTTTGCCAGCAGTATGGATATGGATGGTAGCTCAGCTAACACTCAGCAGAAGGTAGGGTCAAATGAAGAATTGCCATTCCTGTTTTCAGAGTTTTCTGGAAAATGGGTTTCCATATAATAAACACATGATTTGTATTTAAAACAGTTTTATATTTCAAACTACTGTAAATGAATATATAATACAGTTGAAGTTTAACAGGATAGCATTGACCACTGAATCCCCAGTTCATGTACAGGTATGGGATCCCTGTTATCCAGTAAGCTCAGAATTATAGGAATGCCATCTCCCACAGAATCCATTTTAATAAAACAATTCAATAATTAAAAGCTGACTTCCTTTTTCACTGTAATAATAAAACAGTACCTTGTATTTTATCCCAACTAAAATATAAGTAATCTTTCTTGGAGGCAAAACAATCCTGTTGGGTTTATTTATTGTTAGAATTATTTTTTAGAATACTTAAGGTACGAAGATCCAAATTACAGAAAGATCCCTTATCTGGAAAGCCCAGGTCCCCAGTATTCTTGCCAATAGGTTCCATACCTGTACTTCCAAATTAGAGAATCAGATGTGCATTAGTGTGAAGAAGACCCTTTATAATTTTGGTGGTAACCTCCAAGCTTGCAGAGTTGGAGCATGAACTGCTGATACAAAATACAAAAAAAAAATCTGATTATATAATATGATGTTGGAAATGCTTTGCATTCAAATATGCATATTTTTGACAGGGATAAAATATTGATCTTGCTGCAGTTGACAGGTTTATTTGGACAGACAGACTGTTTGCAATACATGCTGACCATACCACTTTGTAAACTTTGCAGTGTTCTGTGACATTTCCAAATCCACAGGTAAATCTTTATTGAAAATGATAATTTACTTATCTATAGGTCTCAATTATTAACTTAAGTACAAAATTGTTAGTACCCAGGGTTGGACTGGGCCAGCAGGACCACCGGCCCTCATGGGCCCTACCAGTCCAGACCCCCCCCCCCTTTGCTGGCTCATTCCAGATCTCCCCCACCCAATTGCATGGAGAAGGTATGCGCTGGTGGGGGGAGGAGGGACTGAGGGCGATTTGCAGCTGGGGTGGGGTCCCGTTCAGGTGGTGAGGGCAGGGGCCTAGGGGGTCAGCCCCTGATGTGACAACCCTGGTTGGCCCAGACTCCCCCCAGTCTGATGAGGTTAGTACTTTATACCAATTATTGAACTGTTATCGAACTTTAAGCTGATTTATGAAGCTTAAAGTTCGATTGATTATTTTCTTGAATTGCAATTTTTTTTCCTATTTATTTCACCGAAAAAGCTTAATTGCCAAAAAATGCATTCCATTAATTTTTAAAAATTCGACTATTCAAAAATAGAAATAATAAAACTATTTGAATGTTGAAGTTTTGCAGCCATTAAGCTGGCCATAGATGTTGAGATTTTTAAAAGATCCGATCCTCATCGTGAGACCACGATTTTCTCGGAACGATTATACGATCGTACGTATGAATTGATCATCAACTAAAAAGACCAATTTGCCAGGAAAACAAAGGGGAGCTGCCTGCTTGGCCCTGCAAACATAGATAGATTGCACTGGGACCGATAGATTTCGGCAAGAAGAATCGTCGTGTCTATGGGGAGCTTTATTCTCGGAATTTTTTCATGTGAATTTTCAAGAAAAATTTCAAAAAAAAAGTTTGATTTGATTATTTTCTTGAATTGCAATTTTCTTTTGCTAAAATTTTTTTTTTAATTCACTGAAAAAGCTCAATGGCCAAAAAATGCATTCCATTAATTTTAAAAAATTAGACTATTCAAAAATAAAAATAATAAAACTACTTGAATGTTGGAGTTTTGCAGCCATTATTCGCTGAATTTTTTCAAGTGAATTTTCAAGATTACTTTTTGATTAAGTTTGGAAAAACATTCATTTGAAAAAAATAATTATATTACCTTCTTTTGCTGCAATGATTTTGAATCATGGAAAAACATGATTTAAAATTTGAATACATTTTCCCTTTAATATTGGTCAGCATAAGGCTGAAGAATAATTAAATCAATGGTAGCTTGCTGTTGCTGCGCAAAACAAATTTTACACTTCTGTTAGTAAATTTGACTGAATCTGACAATATATACTGTAGCTAGCAAATGGTATTTTTCCTTCTGCGATACATAACGTAAAATGGCTGCAATAAACTCTCGGTATAATGTCGTTGTGTCTTTGAATTTCTATGCAGCTAAAGTATTTGTGTATTCTGTTATGATGCTGTTTGTCTGTTGTAATACAATGAACTCTCGCTATAATGTCGTTTGTGTCTTTGAATTTCTATGCAGCCATTGGTATCAATTCTCCTTCTTCACCAGAGGTTTTTCTGAATTATTTTCAAAAGTGTAAAATCTTTTTAAGATGCCTTTTTAAGTTATTTAAAAGTAAATGGAAAATTGATGTTTTTGAAATTCTCCCTTTAAAAATGAGCTTAAAACAAAAATCATCAAAGGCCTTTTTTTGTACGATAGAACAGGGAAGCATAGCAATAGTTATTAGGTATATTATTATTATTGTTATTATGGTAATAATAGTAATAATAATAAATGTGTGCATCTTTGAACAGAATGTTTTTGTAGTGCCACACATAAAACAATAAGCCTTTTGAAACCCCGCTTGCTTTTTCAGTTGATATTGGAAAGCAAACCTTAATCTATGCATTGGAGAACAAATTGTTTATGAGAAATTGATCTAGTATTTGTGATGTCCTCAAATTTTATGTTTTGTTTTTCTTTTTTGAGGCTTTAGGGGGCAAGATAAATGAAAATCTATAAACAACATTCAGTTGTTTTATTGCAATCTACAAAATATAACTTCAATTGTAACTTTTACATTTTAAAGTTGATTTCTGCAGCCAGTGCCTTCTGCATGGAAGTGTCTATTGGAATCAGTATACATTTCAATATTGTACTGACTTTAATTACTTAATTACAATAATAATGGTTAATTAAACCATACATTGATAGCTATGATACGACGTATATGACTTGCTTACGTGAAATATAGAGATCTACTCAATACCACAGTGCCATCACAGGGAAAAATAAGGGTTTGAAACCCAGAATTTCTGTGTACTGTAAGGCTCAAGCTAAACTTTAGAGGGTTTTCACGCTTTTTGATTGTTGGTCTGGTCTCCAGGATGGGATGAAAAAAAAACCCCATGAACTATATATGAGGGGCACATTTTTTAAATAAACAGAAATGATGCAGTTGGTACGTGGTAGCACCACTGTAAATCGATGTATAATAATAAATATAATGAAAAAAATAGTAAAGGTGAGGAGATATACACACAGTTTACCCTAGTCCGTGGGTGCATACTACATAGTAGAAATCAAGGAACTGTGAGTAATTTCTCCAAAAAATAATGACCAAAATATAATTAAACGTTCAGTCCATTTATTGAGACATACAAGAGAAGACCTGACGCGTTTCGTGCCTGTTGGGGCACTTACTCATAGGCTCTTTTTTATTCACAATCTTTTGATTTCTACTATGCACATTTTTTAAAGTTAGCAAGGGGTTGTATTTTACTGCTAGTAACAAAAAGCACCTTATCCCCTCTTTCCTTCTGCCTGCTAATTAAAGGGACAGTGACATCAAAAAATGAAAGTGGTTTAAAGTAATAAAAATATAATGCATTGTGCCCTGCACTGGTAAAACTGGTGTCTTTGCTTCAGAAACACTACTATTGTATATATAAATAAGCTGCTGTGTAGCAATGGGGGCAGCCATTCAAAGGAGAAAATGCTCAGGTTACACAGCAGATAGCAGATAAGCTTTGTAGAACATAATGGTGTTGTCTGTTATCCATTATTTAACCTGTGCCATAACCTGTGCCATAACGTCTTTTTCAATTTCTTGTTTATATGAATTATAGTAGTGTTTCTGAAGCAAACACATACTTTTTACCAGTGCAGGGCAACTGTACATTATATATTTGGTGTTTCTGTTCCTTTAAGTAGGAGGAGTTAAGAAGGTAAATTTTCACCAGGCTAAGTGTTCTTTGGTTTGATATGTATAATGAAAGATTCACTGGAGAGCTAAGTAGTGCAATTCGTTTTTTAGTTTATTGGAGATGCAAAGCACAACATGTTTCAGACCACATGGGTCCTTCCTCTGGTGCAATTAACAGAACATAGATTGTGATTCTCCTTGAATCAACATTACAACCCCCACACCACATCATGTGACCCGCTACACCAGCTCCTTACTAGTGGTCAGGTGTATGTATAAACTCTACAAGGTATTATCCTATGTGGATCTACCCACTGGTAAAGTATGACATCAGATTCATAGGTACATATGTAAAATGCAAATCAAAAATTCATCCAAGGGTCCTACCATACTAGTAGTTTCTCAGTCCAGTGTAACCAAAGTCCATAGTATGTGTAGGTAGGCCAATACTTTTTAGTTCCTCTGTAAGTCAAATCAATATATATTCAAGTTAATACATATATGTCATAAAATTAAAAGATAAATACATGCATATTCACAGGCTCCATGCCTCATTCATACCCATTGGTTCAATTGGTATTTAATATATCAATCCACCTTGCTTCATTTCTAAGTAGAATCTGTTTCCTATCCCCTCCTCTAATTGGTATTTGAATGTGATGTTGAACCATCCAGCATAAGCTGTCCCACAGGTGTGTGTGCTTTTTTATTTTTTGGGTCAAAGGCAGTAATGGATCTTTTGTGTTCCCCTATACGTAATTTCACCAGACGTGAGGTTTGTCCAACATTTTAAGGCATAAATCACCGATTTAGAATTACAAGTGTGGTATTGTTTTATGGGGATGTGATATCCCTTTTGGTGATGTGTGATATAATCTCCTTTAATGATGGAATTACAGTTTCTACAACTTAAACAAGGAAAGGTTCCATATTTTGGTTTAATTGCACTACTTAGCTCTCCAGTGAATCTTTCATTATACACGGTAATCTGTTGTGGATGTGGCGAGCCTACAACACTGAGTGGCCGAACTACACAAATCTGGTGCGTTACAGAAAACCCCTACTGACAAGATATTCTTTGGTTTGATACTTCAATAAATTTCTATATGCACAATGAGTGTGTTTAGCAGGTGTTAAAAACCTAAAGGCGTTTAATACTAAAAAGGCATTTTTTGAGGAATTGTATCTGGTGTGTGTGTGTAGCTGGGGGCTGTGTGTAGGTACCAATCACAAAGTTAGAAGGGGTGGGGGGGGGATTCAACAAGAACGATTTAAAAAAAACGAAGTGAAAAGTTAATTTTCTCAGAGATATTTCCTGTGCCACTAGCAAAGAGCTTAGGGAGATTAATGCATGGCTGAAAGATTGGTGTAGGGAGGAGGGCTTTGGGTTTCTGGAGAACTGGGCTGATTTTTCAGTCAGCTACAGGCTCTTTGCCAGGGATGGGCTGCACCTCAATGATGATGGGGCAGCTGCCTTGAGGGAGAAGATGGATAGAAAGTTGGAGGAGATTTTAAACTAGGCGTGGGGGGGGGAGGATACAGTAAAGCATTCCGTGGAAGATAGGTTAGATGAGGTATCGGACATAGGAAGGGAAAATGTCCTTGTAGATGATAAACTTGGCTGTAGCAAGCAATGGCAGTCAGCAGCATCAAGGGCAAACAAGGTCTTGAGCTATATAAAAAGGGGCATAGATTTGCGGAAGGAAGGGGTTATTCCTCCAAAGTACAGAGCATTGGTAAGGTCCCATCTAGAATATGCCATACAGTTTTGGTCTCCAGCGCTCAAACTGGATATTATTGAATTAAAGAGGGTCCAGAGAAGGGCAACTAAGTTGGTAAAAGGTATGAAATATCTTAGCTATGAAGAAAGACTGGCCAAAATGGGGAAGTTCACACTGGAGAAGAGGCGATTAAGGGGGGGGGGTATATAATAACTATGTATAAATATATAAGGTGATCATATAATAATCTCTCTAATGCTTTATTTACAAGTAGGTCCTTCCAGCTGTCACATGGGTATCCATTCCGATTAGGAGAAAGGAGATTCCGGCTAAACATACAGGTGTTTTTTTATCGTGAGAGCTGTGAAGATGTGCAATTCTCTCCCTGAATCAGTCATACTGGCTGATACATTAGATAGCTTTAAGAAGAGATTGGATGGCTTTTTAGCAAGTGAGGAAATAAAGGGTTATTTAAGATAGCTCCTAGTACAAGTTGATCCAGGGATTGGTCCAATTGGAAGGAATTTTTTCCCCCTCTGAGGCAAATTGGAGATGCTTCAAATGGGTTTTTTTTTTTTAAATGTGTTTGACATTTGTCTAAAAAGTACCAGCAGAAGTTTATTACTTACAACATGCAGTAGAACAGAACATTTATATATGTGTGTATATATATATATATAGAGAGAGAGAGAGAGAGAGAGAGAGAGAGAGAGAGAGAGAGAGAGAGAGAGAGAGAGAGAGAGAGAGAGAAAGAGAGAGAGAGATTGAGAGAGAGAGAGAGAGAGAGAGAGAGAACCCAGTTCTGCTCTGCTGGTTCTAATTTTCTTGACACATCTTGAAACATTTTAGTTTCATGCTCATGTTTTTGTCCATTAGCAGCTATAAATAAGAGCACTGGGTAATTAACCGATGTTAACAGCCCATTAGGTTCTAAGTTGTTTGGACAGATTATTTTCTCAACAATGAAATGAACCATACAGAAGAACTGCACAAAGCATTTCCTTCAGCTAATTATTGGGACTCAAATACAACTCTGTCTGCATGGCTTTATTTATACGAATAAAAATATTGCACTTTTTATTTATTGACTACCAGATGTAATTATCATATTGTCAGCCAATCCAGCAGGAAACCCACAGAAAGGCTGCAGGAGGGCTCCAGCATTCACAAATGCACAGCTGGAGTAAAGGGGCAGCATTAGGGGCACAATTTATAGTGGGAGCAGTGGACATGTCAACAATATGTGCTTAAATGTGTCCGGATAGGTAAATGTGACCACATCTGCTCGTTGCCTAGGGGGATCTGTGGGCCATTAGAAGTGGTGCGCTGATTTATAAAGTGCTGTGCTGCAGAATTTAGAATCTACGATATGTGGCACTTCTGTACTTTAATACACAGATCATAGATTATATGTTCTGTGGCATTTAAAGCGTTATGGGTAGTTCAGCTTAATTAGTCTGATAACAGTCCAAATTTTATCTACATTTATACTAATTTGAACTTTTGGCAGTGGAGGACATCCCCCCAACCCTGGCCCTTATTTGATCCGAAATCTCTCATGGTCTTGGTCCCCTTCCTTCCCATGTAACTATCAACATATAAAACAACAAAAGATTGTTTTAATTTTCCTCTTTCCCAAAACTCCTAAAGTCACTGTTCTTTTTGTCTGTGCCCCCTGGAATGCCTGACCCGTCTGCTTCAAATGTTTTCTAACCATCTCTTATTCACTACCAATTCCTTTAAATTGCTTGTTATAACTCTTTTTCTTTTGACTCTCAACAAACTCCAGCCTTGGAACACGGCTCAAACCATAGGACTCCAAAAGCGCACTTCTTGATAGCTCCATTCTTAGTATACTCCATCCCATCTCTGTGATTACCTTTATATCTAAACTACTCGAGTAGTAATTATATACAGTAATTGACCTGATTCTCATTGATCATGGCACACTCGACTCCATACAATGGACTGCCACTGGTTGTGGCAATTTGGGGGGATGGCAAGGTCTTTTCGCATTCACTTCACAAAAAGATTATACAGACATATGAAAATATGCAAAGCTGTGAGCCATGAAAGCATGAGCTACCTTTGTTTTGGCATCTCTTGATGCCTCATAGTTTAGTAATCCATAGGCTTTTTTTTTTTATTTATTTTGTTTTGTTCTGCCCACAATTCAAATTTTTGCTGCTAAAAATCATGAATTTAAATAATGGTTTTAAAAACATGAATTTTCGATATAAGAATAGAAAATGAAAAGCTTTGTATATGCATTCCTGTGAATGCATTTTTAATATTGAATTAGTAGTAGACTTAGTAGACCAAAGTAATCAAATGGAAGAATATTTCAGTATTGAACCAAATCAGCCACTTAGCACTTACATCTCTGTCACTCTCCTGGATTTTTTCTGGAGAACTCAATGTTATATGATGGTCCAAATGCCAGATATTCAATAAAACAGAGCAACATATAGCTTCAGAGCTAATGGTGAATTTATCTGAAAAATCATGAATTTAAATATCTGCTAAAAATCATGAATTTAAATAATGGTTTTAAAAACATGAATTTTCGATATAAGAATAGAAAATGAAAAGCTTTGTATATGCATTCCTGTGAATGCATTTTTAATATTGAATTAGTAGTAGACTTAGTAGACCAAAGTAATCAAATGGAAGAATATTTCAGTATTGAACCAAATCAGCCACTTAGCACTTACATCTCTGTCACTCTCCTGGATTTTTTCTGGAGAACTCAATGTTATATGATGGTCCAAATGCCAGATATTCAATAAAACAGAGCAACATATAGCTTCAGAGCTAATGGTGAATTTATCTGAAAAATTAGATATAACAGTTGAATGTATTGTCTGCTTATTAGCATGCTTGAGATGCTATGTGAATATCCTCATAATTATCCCTGTTGGGGGCTGTTGTTTACAAGGACATCTAAAAATGGTCTTGTGCTTCGAAATAATTATGTTGAAATTAGCCTTAAAAGATTAAATGGAAATCATCATGCACATTTGATCCTATACATGCCAATATGTTGGCGCTCTAAAAATACATATTAATAATAATAAAAATAATAATCATGTCTCATTGTGAGATCAGGATATTCTATTCAAGCAAATGACAGGCTGCAAGGCCATGTTGACTTCGTTAAGGTGAAAGGAAGTAAGGAAGTAACATTCAATAAAAATGCAATTATATGTTCTCCAAGTTTTGCTCTGAAAAATGTTCCTTTGTATACAATTAAATGCAATTATAGATAAAAAGCATTTAACAATCTCAGTACCTAATAATTCATGCCTACAGCTAAATAGAGAAAAGTGTCTGTTCTACAGGAAAGAATGACAAAGAAAAATAGAAGGTTGCATCCTCCTGTCTTAAGTCTATCTTTAAAACATATACATATACATATATACATATAGGGCAGATGTAGACATGTTAGGCTACTGGCATGTGACTGGAATAAAACTAGTCAATGGCTACAGAATGTTGAATTCTTAACATTTGAACAAATAGTATTCTGATCAGAGTCAGACTGGGGGGCCCAGGGCCACCGGACCTGCAGCCTCAAGGGCCCCTCCACCCCATCCCGTGGGGCCCCAGCCGCAAAGTCCTCTCTGCTGCCAACCCAACCCTGACTAGAGTGCAAGTGTGAAAGTGGGTACAATTCAGAGAGAGGATAACGAGAATGAATGAGCAGCAATGTGGATCGAACGTCGGGGGCAGAGTTGGGCCCATAATAAGCATCTAGTGGACTAGACTGGATAGTATTGCCTTGAGCACAACTACTACTTCGCTCAGCTCTTTTTGGAGCTTTTGAATTCAAACCCACCAAGGTCTCTATCTATATAAAGTTTGTGCATTCTTCCCATTTTCTAGGTTTTCTGTCTGTAGATAAAGAAAAGACCGCCGGTCTGGGAAAAGATGTAAGCAGTCATTGGTTTACCTTTTCAGCTAACATATTAAATAGCTGTTGCTGAGTGACTGTTAAAAAATTCTTATTTTTATTGTTAATGTACAGGGGTTGTGGCACAGGGAGACAACAGTGAGCAGTTCCCTATATTACCTATCTGCCCCCTACATGAAGCAGCTGCTCGGCATCTCACTTTCCCATACAACCACTAGTGATGAGCAAATCTGTCTTGTTTCAGTTGCAAAAAAATCACAAAACCATGAGATGCAAATGGACATTTTTTTGCAGCAAACTATTCCACTGTACCTTTTTCCACACAAAATACATTGGAGTTTATGGACGTTTTGTTGGTCCTTTTTATCATGGGGAAAACATTTGCATATGACGAAATGTGAAATTTTCGCTCATCACTAGCAACTGCTTTGCTAAGGAGTTAAGGGGTAAACTATCACGAAAATGAAAATTTAATATAAGCTTCAGCATATTGAAATAAGAAACTTGCATGTTAAATAACATTTCACACTCAGCTTTAGCACTGGGAATCAATATGTAGAATAGTACATTAGCTTCTTCATCCATCCAATTTGGTATTTTAAGCAATACTAGTCTAATCAATATGTTGATCTATGTGTGCCCCAGGTAAGTGAATTAATAGGATGTGTTTTGCTGAAATTTGGGAATAGCACAGTAAATGTTAAAGAGGGGTGAATTCAAGCAGAGAAGCGTTTCATATTTTTAAAATTTATCCCTGTGGCTTGATTCATTGCTTCAGTTCTGTCAACATAGAGAGAGAGGATGATTCAGGCATATTGATGCTCAGTTCTGCATCCATTTCAAGAGACTTCAGATAAGTCTGGGAAATAAATCCATGTCCTAAACAAAGCACTGTACTTATCTCAGCTGGAAATGTCAAAGTAGGGAACTTGTGGAATGTGTGACAGATACCTTGTCAGCCAAATCTCTTTTAAATTCAGAGCTTGAAAGGTATCACATGGAATCTTTTAGGCTTAGATAGCTTTTACTTTAAATGGAATCACATTTTTTTGCAGTGCAGGCTCTTTGGATACTGAAAAAGTAAGGAACAATTTTATCTTTAAAACCTTTTTTCTATTATTTATAGAGTATGATTAGAACGTGTGTATTTGGGAAAAATATGGTGTTAGGATTTTATGGCCAGCTCTGCAACACATCTGGTCCATTGTAGTATCCAGGAATCACCCCAGCAAGCAGTTATGTACAACTCCAATAAACCATAATCCCAATAGCAGTTGTGATGTTTTTTATTCAGATCTCAGCACTTGAAGAAGGGGGATTGTCATCAAAACATTTGCTGAGACCTTGATTAAAGGGGGGAAATTTACTAACATGCGAAAATTCACCAGCGACGGCTTCGCACCCATCGCTGCACTTCGCCACCCAAAATTTCGCTTGGACAAAGCTAAGCTAATTTACTAAAATGCGTATTTTCACTAGAGTTACTACGGCAATCAAAGTGAAGATTCGCTTGCGTTCAATTATGCCTAGCAAAACTTCGTTATAGGTATTCGCTCAGGATAATTTTCATACGGTGGGAAATTATAAAGTCCAGGGAACCTTAATAAAGACAATAGAGTTGTTATAATGCCCTACACATGAGCCCACTGTATAGTTTATGTGCCATATGTTAGAAAATGTATGGGGGAAACCGGTTACCAAAATTTTAAGGACTTTTAAGGACTTTTAAGGACTGAAAAAAGGAATACACCAGCGTTTTTGGGACTTTTTCCACTAAAAATATGATGTAAGTGACAGAAAAATGAGGAAGATCTATGCGCTCCAATGCACTATGCCTGGTCTGAGCTGGAGAAGGTAAGTCTGGCGAAAGAGGTAACGTTCAGTAGCGTTTGTCTCTTTCGCTAGCAAAGTTACGTCTGCGTCCGTTAGTAAATTGGCAAAGTGTCTGAAAACAGTAACACTGGTGATATGCAACCTTGAGTTTGAGATGCCGGATTTTCAGATTCTGATTTTTCCATCCTCGGGGTTTAATAAATTCGTGATTTTTAAAAGTCCAATTTTATAAAAAAACATGAATTTTTCGTGATTTTTGCATTCGGAGTTTAGTAAATAACCCCCAAAGTGTCCCATCCCTTACTTAGTTGTATCTTCTATAAACACTTACAAGTTCAGCAATGTCTATTTTGTGGTGCACTGCTAAAAAACTAAATTCAAGTCAAAGCACCAATGTAGTTCAAACTAAACATTTAAAACACAGTATATATATATATATATATATATATATATATATATATATATATATATATATATATATATATATATATATATATATATATATAAATATATAATCATGTACAATAATCATGTACAATCAATTTACTTCAGAACAACAATAGAAGTAAGGAGCAAACAATAGTGATGGGCGCAAATTCGCTGTGAATTTCCGAACGACAATGAAACGCACGTCCATTGACTTTAATGTGCGTCAAATTGTCGCCGGCGTTTCACAAACTTTTTCGCCTTTTCATGAATTTCGCAGGAAATGCGAATTTTATCGACGAAACGCGGCAATTCGCCCATCACTAGCACACAAACAATTATGATTAATGCCATACAGTGTTCCAGGGTGTATGGCCAGTTTATACAGTACAATACAATACAGTACAATACAGGTAAAGGATCCGTTATCTGGAAACTTGTTATCCAGAAAGTTTCGAATTATGGAAAAGGCTGTCTCCCATAAACTCCATTTAAATCAAATAATTCAAAAAGTTTAAAAATAACAACATTTTTCTGTGTAATAATAAAACAGTACCTTGTACTTTATCCCAGCTAAGATTCTATGTAAATGTACAGAATAAACTACTGCAAGTCACCATCTAACACACAACACCAATACAATAGATGCACTGTTAAACAGAAGAGAGGTAAGCACAATTTAGTTTTAATAAGGCGTGTCAAAAAGTGTGTTTAGTGTTATTTCTCATTACCCATGAGGATACATCCTAATTGTGTTTGTATGAGATTTCTTTGTGTAATTCTTCCTAAAAGTTTTTTATTTGTTAATCACAACTCCTGTTTTATACTTGACACTAAGGGGCAGATTTACTAAGGGTCGAATATCGAGGGTTAATTAACCCTCGATATTCGACCAGGAACGAAAATCGTTCGACTTCGAATATCGAAGTCGAACGATTTAGCGCAAATCCTGCGATCGAACGATCGAAGGATTATTCGTTCGAGCGAACGATTAAATCCTTCGAATCGAACGATTCGAAGGATTTTAATCCAACGATCGAAGGAATATCCTTCGATCAAAAAAACGCAGGCAAGCCTATGGGGACCTTCCCCATAGGCTAACATTGAGTTCGGTAGCTTTTAGCTGCCGAACTAGGGGGTCGAAGTTTTTCTTAAAGAGACAGTACTTCGATTATCGAATGGTCGAATAGTCGAACGATTTTTAGTTCGAATCGTTCGAATCGTAGTCGAAGTCGTAGTCGAAGGTCGAAGTAGCCCATTCGATGGTCGAAGTAGCCAAAAAAACACTTCGAAATTCAGAGTTTTTTTTATTCGAATCCTTCACTCGAGCTTTGTAAATGTGCCCCTAACAAACAAAAGGGTCTGCATGTTCTTAAATGAGCACACATCCCTGTTTTAAAGCCAAACTTATAGGGCTCTATGGAAAAAAAATAAATGGATAAATCAAAGGAGGTTGTGTTGGCCTAGAGCAGGTGTCCCCATCCTTTTTTATTTTAGCCTGTGGTACATTCAAATGTTAAATATGTTTGGGAGGCACACAAGCATGAAAACAGTTTTTGGCTATATCCAAATAATAGTTTTGATTGACAATGTCTAAACATGTCTGAACTGTTAGCCTCGGGAGGCTCTTTTGTTAAGTAAAGTGTTTTTATGCCTCCAGAACCTCCTGTTTTACTGGTAGGTTCAAATGACATTTCTGTTGTCATGACCAGCTCCCAAAATACAGAACAGGTGCTAGGCTCCCTGGTCTCAGCTCTGCTTCTCCCTGTAGCAGCCACCTTTCATTTTGAGAGGAGCCCTCCGCTAATTGGATGCCACCAGGTCTTAATAAGAGAGGAGCCTAGCAGAAGTTCTGGACAAGCAAAGGGGCACGGTCGTTAAAAGTCTTTGGACGGAAGGCACAGTTCTAGGAATAGACAAAGCAAAGCGTATATATATATATATATATATATATATATATATATATATATATATATATATATGTATATATATATATATATATATATATAAAAATATAAATATATATATATATATATTGTAAGATATGTGTGTCAAAAGTGCACAATATCAAGTGTATTTCACAAGCATTAGGCTGGTGAAATAAGTGTGTATTGCTGCAGTTAGTTGTTTAAGTGGTGAACCAATTTAGTAAAAGCTGGATTTTGGGAAGGTGCCTGTGGGTAGCATGGAAGGAGAGTGATTCCTAGCTGACCTGAGTTGGAAAGAGAGCTCTAAAGGAGTTTGTGCCAAATAAAAGTCAGCAAAGCTGCATTTAAACTTAAAGGCGGTGTCATTCTCCATTCTCTGTGCTATATATTTAGGACACTGACACATTTTGTGCCTTAAGCTACTAAAAATGCCTTACCCTTTAAACAAAACAGGGATTGTTTGTCCATATATTGCAATATATTTAACCTGGCCAACTACATCAAAGTCATGGTCTGGCCATTCCTATGCTTAATCTTCTTCATCTGATCCATTAAGAATTCTATTGCTTCATTATACATTTTACACAAGGACTAAGTTTTACCTGCAACTTACTTGCTGTTTTCAAGGTTGAAACTCTCAAATGTGGTTGCCCTTTAATTGGTCATCATTGGGATCACCTGGAAAGGGTGGGAGCTACAACATGGATCTGGCCACTGCTCTTGTATAAACTATAAAAAACAGGGGAAAGTTATGTTCATCATAAATTTTTTTAAAACCATTAAGCAATGAGGCTATGACCACAAAATAAATACAGACAAATACAAGAGTCCTCTGCACTCAACCCATTATCAACATAATTAGGACATTGAGACATTTTGTGCCTTAAGCTAAAAACAATGCCTCACTCTTTAAATAAAACAGGGATTGTTTGTCCATATATTGCAATATATTTCCAATAAAAGGCAACCATGTTTGGGAGTTTTAACCTTGAAAGCAGCAAGTAAGTTGCAGGTAAAACTGTCTAAAATGTATAATAAAGCAATGGAATTCTTAATGAATCAGTTGCAAGTTAAGTGTAGGACTGGTCATAACAGGGATAACTTTGACGTAGCTAAAATATATTGCAATATAGGGACAAACAATTCCTGTTTTGGTTAAAGGGAAAGGCATTTTTTTAGTGGCTTAAAGCACAAAATCTCAATCTCATTGTCCTAAATATATTGATAATGGGATGAGTACAGAGGACCTCTTGTATCTGTCTATAGAGAGAGAGAGAGAGTTTACAAAAATGCTGTTGCACTCTAGGGACTTTTGCAGCAAAAGTTCCTAGAGTGCAACAGCATTTTTGTAAACACTATATAACACTTCTGTCAGCACCAGGGCATTATCTCCTTTTTAAATGTGTGCAGCAGCCTTACGGACCCACTGGGAATTACTAAACGGTGATAAACATGATGGCTGCCTCACTAATAAAGATAGACAATGGCAAATCTTACGATGCTGTACAGTATATTGATATGGTCTCATGATGGTCATTAGGTAAAACAATTCGCTATATAAATGTGGAGCACCAGAAAGCAGCATTTCAGTGATTGAAGGTTCCCTATTCTATAGTGTTAAAGATAATGAGCCATTTTGTTTTAGTGCTGCCCTTTGCTCTAGCAATGTGCAACGGCTGAGCTCTGTTAAATTACATTAAATAGTGTTAGACGAATAATGATTATAGTCCTAAAAATAACCTGCTATTATGCTCACAGTCTGCGTGCGTACCTTTGATTGTAAAGGTTGAATTACATGTCAGAAATGGCTGGTCAACTCCTTGTCATTTCAGTTGTCATAATGGACACGTATCTTTGATATGTGAGTAGGTTAATAGTCTCTGGAATTCAGTATCAGGAGAAATTAAACAGCTCCTACTATTTTGTATTGGGAAGATCAATGTGGAACTACTGTATATTTCACTGCCTTGAGCCATGTGAAAATCCTAAAGCAAATGTATGGTTTTGTTCTTTGAAATCATCATATCTGACTTTGCAAGCAAGCACACATTTCTTTTTTAATGAGCACAGCAGCCATGCTTTAATACCGTCACTTGAGGTCAGCTTTTCTGTGTTCTACTGCAGGGGGTGCAGAACGAAACGCAGCCTGTTCTTCCTTATAGTGCCATGGCACATCCAAGTGCAAAACACAGGTGGAACACAACATGATGCATTTCATTCTGTGCTCCCCTGCAATGGAATACAGGAAAACTGACCACAGGGGAACTCAGGGCAAACGCCACATACAATAAATTATTTCACCAATAAAGCTTTCCTTCAGTTCTCAAAGGTCAGTGGCCCCGGAGAATCTTTAGAATCCCACCTGATCTGTATTGCTACATGTTTTGTTGCTGGTGTTCAAAAAAAATAAACACAGGTGATTAACTGTTTCTAAAGCAATCTTAGGTTGCAAAACTATATTACTATATTGAAAAATGTTATATGGTGCCAGTAAAAACCCCATGCAATTAATAGGAGAGATCATATATGCATCTCATGGATTTTTCATGCACCACATGGTCTACCACTTGCTCTGTTAATTACCCAGGACCTCCACTGGCTATATCCCCAAGACAAGAATTAGTTCTATCTATCATCAGAGAAAAATGTAGTTAGGTCTTTAACAGTTTTACAAACTTAGATGAGTCTAAAAATAAAGTAAGTCTATTGGTTGAAACTAACCACCCTGGAATAATCCCTTTGTCCCCCATACACAAAAAACAGCTTGTATTTATTCAAGGTTATAACATAATAATCATTTGTTATATTTGTACAAATCTTTTCAAAGTTTGACAAAGTTTTGATTTTAATAGCAATTATTAATCATTTTAGTAACTATAACAACTATAAGCTTGTTTGAAACCTATATCTGGATACAAATAGGCCCTATGAGGTATTGCTAAAATAAGAGGTTAGTAATCTGTTGGTTTGATGACTCCTGGGCAGTGCATGATCTGGTTGTTCCTTTTCTTGTTGTAAGGTTCTTAAGTATTGGGACGATTCCATGACTAATGGGTGTTCTCTTAAAAGTTCCATGTCATACCACAATGTGTGTCTAAAAGTAATGATCATAAGATGTCTGACCTGTTGTGAAAGTTGTCTTATGTTTGTTGTTGTTGGGATGTGAGTTCTTCCTGCATTCATCATGGATCAGGTGCCAATAGCTATTGGAAGGTACATTTATTTCCAGAGCAAAAAGGAAAAAAAACGAAAGTATTTTTGCTAACTTTTCACAGAATGCACTGTTCCAACTCCATATAACAAAAATAAACAGGGTACCTTGCAACTGCCTCTCTTCAGGCAGCCACCCTACACTCAGACTGCTTGCTCTGAGATCAGGAGTTCTCTTAAACAGCATTTTGTATGTTACGTAAGTATGTACATCTGCCTTTCCCAGCAGCCTATGTTCTTAAAGGCACATTCATCTGAAACGATTAACAAAAAATACACTATATAAATATACATTTTGCTTTTTTATTTCCCCATAAAAGGAGCGTACACTCTTATTATTCACAAAAAAAACAACACAGGCAAAACCAGCATATACGAAAAACACATTTTGTTTAATTATGAATTGCTCCAGCTTTTACCAATTGCTAATTAAGCTCAGTGCATGTATCCTGCATACACCCACTGCTAAGGTTTTGCTTGCATTATGCCGAATGGGAACAGATACATTTGGTAAGTAAAATTTTTGGTGATTCTTATAATGCTGGGTTAAATATGGAGGGCATAGTCTGCAGAGTATGAAAAATGGCAGAAAAAGAGTTTTGCTGGCCAGCAATAGAGAAAGGGGAAACACATTTATACCACACATACAGGCAGACAAAATAAATCACTGTGCATATCCTATAACAGTTGTCCATGTATTAAAGAATTTTGATGTATTGTGTTCATTTCTGGTTATTGATTCTAACCAGTCCATATGTTGTGTCGTTTTTGTTTTGTCAGTGTTTGTGATGGAGGATCTGTGTTTAACCATTGCTGCAGAATTGTTTTCGTGGCTGTTGTCGCTAGTCTACCCATTAGATTATCTTTGGTTTTTGTTAGTTGTGTAAATAAGGTAGTGTTACTAAATAGTGCCCATTCTATTTGTGTTTGAAGGGACTTTCCAGCGCACCGTACAAGGCCATCCCTTCCCAAAAGGTTTGTATTAGGGGACATGACCATAGGTTATGTATTAAGTCAGTTTAAGGGGAGCAGCATCTTAATCAATTGTCAGAGGAGATATTACCCATTTTGTATCTTCAAATTGGGGTTAAAAATGAGTTGTGGAGAATTTGGAGTGATATTTCTTGATATCTGCTTGCTGGGAGTAACTTCTGATGTTTTATGTTTAAGATGGTTCATGTTTAATTGCATTGGGGATTTCAGTGGTCCATTTTAAGCTAGGTCTGTCTTCGTTTTCTGTCTGTGGTTTGATATATGTGTGAGGTTGTGTGTTTAATATTTTTATTTTTCCAAATTTGGTTGAATGGATTTTCTTTATCACTGTCTGTTAATGTTTTTATTGTATGTTTTGCAAAATGGATGATTTGTAGGCTTAAGAATATGCATGAATATGAATTTTTCTGCAAGTTTTGTTTGAGAGAGGACTGAATATTTAACATCTATTTTGTCTTGTATGTTCTGTAGTCCATTTTTACTCCATAAATGAAAAGTTGGGTTTTGTATACCTATTGGGAAATATTTGTTGTCTAAACATGTTAGGTATAGGAAATGTGTTGTGATGTATTCTGTTTCTTCCTAAATGAATGCCATGCTGTATATGTGTCCAGGAATATAGGGCTGTTTCTTAAGTTTGGTGGGATGTTTTGTATAGGTGTATGTAGTAAATAGTTTAGAGATTGAGAGTCGTTTAGGTGTTGGTCTAAGGATATTGTAGTTTATACATCTCTATTGAGGAAGCAATCCCCTGCATCTCTAACAAGTGCTGCTTCATTGTATGCCGTAGTGTTGGGGAAGTTAAGTCCATCTAAATATTTAGGTTGTTGTAATTGAGAGAGACTAATTTGTGGGTGTTTTTTGTTCCAAATAAATGTTCTGAATATCTGGTTTAGTCTTTTTTGGTCTGTTGGTTTGATATAGTATGGTAGCATCTGCAGTGGGTATAAAAGTTTAGCGAATAGAATCATTTTATAAAGTGTATTCTGCCCAAGAATGATACATTAACATGTTCCATTGTTGTGTTTCCTGTTGTATGGTCTGTTATCCATCTTATGTTCAATGTGTATATGTCTGTGAAGGTGTGAAGGTATTTTAATTGCTAAGTATTTAATATTTTTTTTTTTTTTTAAAGGAAATTGTGAAAGCCAATTGTTGGTGTCTGTATGATATATAGTAGTTGGAGGGCTTCTGAATTTTCTAGATTAATTTGAAATCCTGCTATTCTCTCAAATCTTTGTATGATTTGTAAGAGAGCCAGCATTTCTGTTTTTGGTTGACTAATAAATAGTAGGATGTCATCCACAAAGGCTATTACTTTAAAATTTGTTTGGCCTATTTGTATTCCCTGTATTTGTGTGTCTTTTCATATATGTCTTAGTAATGGATCATACGCTACATTGAACAGAAGGGGCGACAATGGGCATCCTTGATGTGTGCCTATGTTAATTGGGAACCTATCTGAGTTGGTGTTGTTGACTGTTAGGACTGTAGTAGGTGTGAAGTATATGTTATTATATAAATTGAATATTTAAATACCAAAATGTTGTAATTTAAGCAAGTGACGTAGATGTGCATGTGATGTTTTATAAAAAAAAACTGTGTCTGCATCTAAGTCTATTAACATTCCATGTTTTATTTTCTCTAGGTTGCTGTGGAATACTGCAATTATTTTTTTCCGAAGTTCTTGGACCGGATGGCGGCGTTTTATCCTACTTGGGGTTTGGTTCAATATTGTTTGGTAAATATTGTAGGTAGTATTTGGTGTAATCTGTCTGCCATTATTTTAGTCATTATTTTAAGATCTTGATTCTTAGCGATATAAGTCTGTATGAGATGGAATCTGTTAAATCTCTACCTTCTTTGGGAATTAATATTATCCTGGCTATGTTTGCCTCATGCCATAATGGATTACCTTGCAATGTGTCATTGTATAAAGTAGTCAGGATTGGTGTTATGTCTGGTGATAAATGTGTCTAAAATTCTGCTGAGAAGCCATCTTTCCCATTTTTTAATTTTGCTATTGTTTGTGATATTTCTTTCTCTGTTATAGGTGCAGTTAGTATATTTCTAATTTGATTTGGATCATGCGTCTATCTATCTGTTGTTTTAATCTCTTGTATGTAAGTGTTATGTTGTTGTCTTTTAGCTACAGTATCTGTGCCAATAATTTTCCTCACTTGTTACCATTTCTGTTGAATTTATTTGTTGATGCCCAGTTAGTTTTTGACAAAGTTTGGAAGTCCTTGCTAGTGCACAGATAGGCCGGGAATCTCCAATTATAAGAGTTTAACTGAGGTATTGTCAATTTTAAATAAGATGAGTTTGGTGCGTGATCAGAGATATCTATGTTACCTACTTTAGATCATAATTGGTAAAGTCTGGGAGACAAATATTTAATCTATTCTGGAGTGTGTGTTATGCACTCCCAAATAGAATGTGTAGTCTTTAGTTGTAAGGGGAAAGTGTCAATATCTGTCATATAGTTGCAAAGTTTTCCATAAGGCGTGTATTGGTTTAGCTCTGTTTCGTGAGTGTGTAGTTGATTTACCTGATTTGTCCATGAAATTGTCCCAAACCACATCGAAGTCTCCTTCTAATATCATATTCACAGCCTCCCAGAAGTTTATTAGTTGTAAGACTTCTGTAAAAAAAGATTTGTTATCATCATTTGGTGCATAAATGTTTACGATTAAATACAGTATCTAGTTCCAGAGATATTTATATCTGCTATCGTATAACAACCGTTTCTATCTTTATAAGTTCGTGAAACAGTACATTGTAAGTCTTTGTTAATTAATATTGCTACTCCTCTTGACTTTGTTTTATAGAAGGCATCTTATACTACTTGTATGCATTTATCTTTTAGTGTTTGGTTATCTTTTCGTTTCCAGTGAGTTTCCTGTAAAATAATTATTTGGGCTATGTATCTCTATGTAACTTATCCAATATCTTTTTCCTTTTTATTGGAAAACTAAGGCCTCCCACATTCCAGGAGATTATCTTGAATTGATTAGTTGGTTTTTCCAATACATTCTTTCTGATATGTTTGTCATATACAGTACATAATTTAAGATATTCCCTTAATTAATAGTTGGTATTTGGGCATGGTAAGGGGAAGGACTGTCTCTGCGAGCAGGCCAAACCCTCTGGTAATGATCTACATAGGGTCTTACGTTAGACAGTGTTTCATATGTTCATTTCTTATCTAGTCATATTGAGCTGATATAAACGATAATTATCAAGTATGTAACTTAACATAACAAATTAAGTATTTAAGTAATGAAAGAGAATAAATGGTGAAGAACAAATTAACAAATGAAATTTCTCATCTTGCCCTATATGCATTTTGTAACCTGAATATTTCACTCACAGTGAGGAAACAAAGATTAAAGAAAAAATTTGTGGCATATATATGTGGCTTGTGTACTGTCCTTTTAGAGAGGTTGCTATATAGGTTTTTTTGGTTTGTGGCACAATTTATAGCATTTGAGTTGGAAGATTCTGCTCAGATTAGGTTTGTGCCATTATTATTTTATTTTGCATGTATTTGTCCCTTTAAATATCACGCAGGTCTAGCTCCGTGAAATGAGTGTGCCAGATTTCAAAGGGATAGCCGTGTTGGCAACTGCTCTCCTAGTTGGCCAGGTTCTTTTTTTTTTTGTTATATTTAGCCCGGCTTGTGTCAGAAGTGTCACGTGGGACCCATCGGCCTTCACTCTTGTCCTGCTAGCGGTGCTTACCCTCCCGTGGCCGGATTTCGGTCTCCTTTCTCTTCCCTTTTGCCTTCCCAAGTCTCGCGGTTCAGTGGGGTCCCCTGCACTGACCTGTATTGTGTTTTGGGGGTGCTGTTTTGCAATCCAGTCTGTGCTTCGGGGGTTGCAGGTGAGGGATGAGCTGATTGATGGAAGATATCTTTTCCCCTCTCTATCCCCATATTAAAAGGCTTGTTTGTAGATGTTTTTTGTGAGCTGGTAAGTTGTGATGGCACACGATTCAAGCTTCTAGTTGGGAGCTCTGCTAAAATGCGGCCATCTTTGGGTCTGCCCCCCGGAAGTCCACAAAAACCTACAGTTTTGAAAATATTAAATGTCTACACTAAGAATTTCTCTTAACCCCAATCTATAACATATATCATAATGATTTCTATAGCCCAGTGCATAAAAACATGCCTGCATAAAAGCATGCCAAGCCTAACTGGCAATAATGCAAATACACAATCCAAACAGACATATTAAATAGCTTTTCTTGAAAAGAAATATTGGTTTAAACATTAGTGTTTTGTGTTTATAGAATAATAGAAACTTGGACTGAAATATATATATATATATATATATATATATATATATATATATATATATATATAAATAACTGTATATTGTAACTAAATATAGTTTTAAAACTAAACAGAAAATTAGATAATAGATAATGGAATATGTACTGTAGCTACATCCCCTCAATACTTAATTCTCAGTACATATTATCTGAAAATTTAAGTTTATATTAACAGAAGGGCTGTGAAATGGCATCATTTCTACATTTCTGCTGGCAGATTAGACAGGCACATACATTTTATGTGGACGTCAGCAAATGAGTTAACTAAGCACTGGTGTTGCTAAGCTGTATCCATCAGATAACCAGCCTGAGTAACATATCTGATGAACAAGTCCGCTTCATATTTCAAACTAGAAATAACATTATTAACCATATATAAGTTTGTAAAATAAACCATATCTCCTCAGTATCTGTTGTTGGTGCAGAGACTTCAGCTGATGCATCGTGGACATGGGAAGTGGACATGTGTTAAGGAACACCGGGGGGCATGTTGGGTGTCCTTTGAAAAACTAGTTTGGTATTAAAACAATACGTTTATGGAGAGCCAGAGCCCTGAACTCAAACCCTGCCAACAGCTGCGCCTACTGCCCTGTGCTCTACACTTTGCACCAAAATTGTCCTCAATCATTTTATGTGCATATAAATAAATAAATAAATATATATATATATATATATATATATATATATATATACCCACACACACTACAATACAGATATATTTTACATTATTACTGAACAAATGGTCATGTGGAGGTTTAATTTAATTGGAATGAAAACAATTCTACTACATGTTTTGTCAAAGAAAGGCTACTTATTTTCTGCCAGCAATACAATATATACATACTTTCATGAAATCTTATGTTATCATAGTGCAAAGCTGACACTAATTAGTATTTTGCTGTAATTTAAGTGGCTTTAATAAATGTTTACGTACCAGTTAAATTACATAACCCCCTTCAGCTGTCTAGTGATGGTGCCAAGACTTTATGTTCTATAAAAACCTTTAATTAATCTTTTCAGTGTTGAGTGCATTGAAGAGTCTTTTTAAACAAAGTTTTGAAACTGAACATAATTACATCTAGATTTTAAACATTAAATTATGTGTGGTATGGATAGATTTAAGGCTGGTAGATGAGAAGATAGAAAAATAGAACAGAAGAAGAAGAGGGGGTTGGGAGAGCAAACGGCTTAGCCTTCCTAAAAGGAGACCGTATGCCATACATAATTATACAATTATTAATATCAATACTATTAATTATAAAATACAATAAGTTCTCCCATGGAAACCCATCTGTCGGCAGTCTCCCCAGACTAAAATGTGAAATCTGAAAATGGAGAAATCAGCGAAAGGGAAAAAGGGGAACACTACAGAAAGTGGTGAGCAGAAAAGAAATGTAGTCAAGGGGATGGAAGGGGAAGACTGGGGAGTTACAGAAGGAATATTGTTTTGCATAATACTTGAAATAAAATGTATAAAGGTCTTTGTTGTCCTTACACATGAGTAAACATTTTCTGTGCTCCTGTCTTTACTAAAGCACTCATTCAGAACTTTATTTGCATCTTAAGGGCTTGGTGGCACTTTGTAAGACACTCACGGGTCGCAAAAAAGGCAACACTGTGGAAAGAAAATACTACAGATCAATCACAATAAGATGTAGCAAGTACATAAGGATCACTAACTACTTGCACCAGATATCAAGGCACAGCTGAATGAGTGCAAACTTAAGAAAGTGTTCATTCCACTTCAACAGAGCAGAGAACATTTCAGGGCTGAAGGGACATATTGCAGTACCAAAACCAATATTAAAGCAACAAAGCATTGCTTAGAGGCTTGCTTGGGCTAAGAATACCTGGAGTCCTGTAAAAACAAAAATGGTTTGTTGACTGACAAATTCAGTTCTGACATTTTTTGGCACAATGTCAACTGGATGAGACAAATTCCTAGTGGTTAAAAGCAACAGTTGTATAAGGTAGGGTTAGTGTTATGGTTTGGAGGTGTTTTCCTGGTTCTGAAATTGAGGACCTAAATAGAATGACTGTAATCCTGAATATCAGTGCTATGTCATGTCTTCTAGTATTAGACTAATTGTGCAGTGCTTTGTGGTGCAACAGCATAATGGTCCTAAGCATACTTCCAAACTCTGACAGAACTATTTGAAGATAAAGGAAAGCTAAATATAAGGACATGACATGACCATAATCCCATAAAGCTGATTTGTGAGGATTTGGTTAGGGACAAAGTTAAATAGCCACTTAGTGAAGTTCATATTTGGACGTGTCTGCAGAAGTGTTGGAGTGAACTTCCAGACAAAAACCTGTAAAAGGTGGTCACAAGTCTATGATTTAGTGATTTTGGTAATGTATGTCATACATATATACGTACACACACACATATATATTTGATTTATAGTCTGTAATATTCTGTTTTGACAGGCCTCCATTAGGGTTTTTTTTTGGTGAACAGGGCAGGACTTGATCTGACCAGTCACCATGGATGCCACAGGACATGTGACTTTCCTGGAGTTCAGTGCTAATTATGTGCTTTGGGAATTTCTGTACCAGTCCTAACCTTGCCCTTCTGAACTCTTGCCCAACCCAGCCCCGTGGGGTGGACTAGATACAGAATGGATAGTGGCAGAGGGATAGGGAGACAATCAGCATAGCACACTTACTGTGCACTGCTTGATGTCAGTAGTCCAGTGGAAGTAATCACTAAAAATAGGCTTTCAAATTAATAAAAGACTGTATAGGAAAAAAGACTCAAAAACCTTATTTGTACCTACTAGTTATAATAGCCTCTTCTATTGCTTAAGTGGATAAGGAATTACATATGGGGCTTGCATACAAGGGAAAACAATCACAAAAATCTAACTTTCCATTGCAGGGGTGTTTCTTTGAAAGCAAATGCACCAATGTTGCAAGTTAGGCAAAATGTAGAAATATGGAAACAATTAGCATTTAAAAAGATTCTGTCATAATTTTTATGGTGTAGATTTTATGCCTAAATTACACTGTTTACATTACAGATAATTCACTCTATTTCATAAAATGTTATTCCTGAACCAGCAAGTGTATTTTTTTAACTGTAATATTGGTGTGTAGGCAGCCATCACACGTCATTGTGCTTGATCCTGTGTTTTCAGAAAGAGCCAGCACTTTGGGGGGTGTCTTAAAGGGGTGGTTCACCTTAAAGTTAACTTTTCTATGTTATAGGATGGCCAATTCTAAGCAATTTTTCAATTGGTCTTCATTATTTTTGTATAGTTTTTGAATTGTCTTCTTCTTCTGACCCTTTCCAGCTTTTAAATTTAGGTCAGAATCCACAAATAATAAAAAATAAAACCAATTGCAAATTGTCTCAGAATATTATCCTCTACATAAGTGCTGTCCAACTTCTGCGGTACAGAGGGCCGGAATTTTTCTGATTTGGAAGCCAGTGTTGACCACTCCCTGTTTTAAGCCACACCCATGTTATCTCAAGAACTTTTAAGACCGTACCCATAATAATGGAGGTAACACACCAAACCCCCCCCCCCCCACAAATGGTTGGTGCTCACTACAGGGATATCGATTATCACTCATATGTGAAACAAGTTTATTAAGTCATATTAAGACATACCCTTCAATCCACATGCCTCATCCTCCCCTATGAATAACACAGCTCCCCCCAGCACATGATTAAACACCTCGGGACCCCTAACAAGTATTTACAAATGCTAAGAAAACCCCCATGAGGTTCTTCTCCCACAGGCAGAGCATGGCACACACAGGAAGAGTAGGGCTGCAGAGTGTGGCACACACAATGAGCATAGGGCAAACAGAGTATGGCACACAGGGAGCATAGGGCAGGCACAATATGGCACACACAGGGAGCACAGGGAAGGAAGAACAGTGCAGGAGACAGGGAAACATATAAGGACCACTCTAAGATGTGCTACATACAGTCATACAGTGCTGGTGCCCCTTCAGCAGTTTGTATGAGGTGTGAACAGGTGAACAATGTGAACAATGCAGGAGGGATTACAGGCGTGAACCTTACAGTCTAAATTTGAGGTGTAAAAAATACAGGGGCCAGCTAATCTCAGTATTGATACCTTTTAAATCTTACACAAAGGTAAGCAGTCACAGCAGTCAGACTTTCATGTGGGGGCCACATAAGGGGGGGATGTGCTGGCCCACAACTGCCAGTTGGACTGCACTACTCTACATCATACTAAAAGTTAAGGTGAACAACCCCTATAAAGAATAAGGAAAGCTATTTTCACTAGAGGGTGCCAAAATGTTAGGGGAAACCAAGGAAGTGCAGTGAGCTCCCTTATTTCCTGTTAACACAGCAAATTATAGAATAATGCGAGTGGGTGACTACCGGTACTTGTCCTGTCAAACCATTTTTCATTACTGACCTCTGTTCAGTACCACTATTGACATCATCTTCCATTTAACTTCATTTTACTGATTTACTTATTTACTTTCATGTTTTTGAAATTCATCATGAATGAACTGAATTTGCTGTTTTTATCAGCATGCTTTATCAACCATTTCATATATAAAAAATTTTCACCAGCTATTCATATATACATATAAACTTAATTTTTTTTATGAATTGTGCTTTTTTAGTGAGTGAACTTTATTGTTAAGGAAATAATGCTGCTTTAATGAGTGATCTATAATCATACTCATTTACTGAGTGGTATAAAAACTTGAAGCACGACTTGGTGATGAGTTATTTATTTACTGGAATTCATTAATATTTATTTATTGGAAATGACACTTTCAGAACTGCCTCTTTTGATGTATGGTGTACAACTGATCCTATAGATGTTGGGTAACCATGGTTCTACAATCTGCCCGGACCAAGTGGGACAATTATGCTGCATTTATGGGAAAACTGCATTATGGGTAAAACACATAGTGATTTGCATCCAACATTATGCTGGAATTTTGGATTCTGGGTGCAATTAAGTTGTAATTATAGAAAAAAATTTAATTATGGCTAAAAAGCATGGCGATTTGCATCTAAAATTACACACTGCATACTAAGTAAGTGCACATCAGTAAGTGACCTCTTATGTAAGATCTTGAACCTTATCTACCAGTTCTTCACTTTATATTTTTACCCAACCTGATAATTAGCTGTTATACAGCATTTGTATTATTCTATGGAGCTTCCTAATGTCTTCTTTTTAATTGAATAAGAATTTGAATCATACATATTTAAATATAAATAATTATAAATAAAGACACATTGATTTCTAAGTACAAGTTCGGGATCTGTTATTCAGAATGCTGGGGGGTTTTCCAGATAAGGGATGTTTCCTTAATTTGGATCTCAATATATTGTCTATTAAAAAATTATTTAAATATTAAATAAACCCAATAAGATTGTTTTGCCGCCAATGAGGTGTAATTATATTTTAGCTGGGATCAAGTACAAGGCACTGTTTTATTAATACAGAGAAAAAGGAAATCAATTTTAATCAAATTTAATTGAGAGACAGCCTTCCCATAATTCAGAACTTAAGATCCTATACCTGCATTGTTATTATTTTAGTCTTTGTAGTAAAGTGATGAAATGTTAACATTTGTTTTCCTTACTGATCTATCAAATATTGAACTTGGCAGTCCTAAAGTATCAGCTAATCAACATTTCCCCCATTTATCATGACAAATTTATGACCCAGTTACGAAACCCGATGCCAAGTTCTCGGAATGTATTTGACTGCTCTGATTCACTGGGTGGGGAGTAGCACTTAGAACTATAACCTAACCAAATCCCTGCTCCATGATGCAAATCTGATTTTTGAAAAATACATTTTTAAATCTAAACATAATATAACATTTCTGATTATTGATAAATCAACCCAAAAGGTTTTCGTCTAACTATTTGAACTAAAAGCACTAGACTGACCTCTTAGGTTTTTATGTCACTCACTTGTCTTGCTGTTTTCATACACGTGAGGCTTTTTCATTATTTCTAGTTGACCCCGTTCCCTGATCAAAGATTTTGGCTGGAAGGTAGAACTAATAAAGTATTGTCATGCAAATTATCTCGCTTTGATTATTTGAAAATTGGGTAATAATTTCTAATTGCTGCCATAAGGCTCTTGTACTGTAGAGTGCAATCAGCTGGGATGTAATCAGTTAGTGCACAATCATTCTAATTAGCAGTCTAATTTATAGCATTATTAGACATTCAATGGTCTCATATTACATTTTTATTGAAAAAGAATGACATGTGACTTAATGAATTAGAATTTGTCGCTTTTATCTTGCAAAGCTAGTTAACATACAGAACATAAGATCGTGAAAATGCAGACACCACAATCATACTGTTATTTTTTCCTAAAAATGTCATTCAAATATGGAAAGTTGAAAAACTCACAGATTTAAGAAAAAATACAGTATTACATTTCAAGTGGATATCCACCCAAATAAAAATGTTTTGCCTAATGACAGAAAACATAATTCTAAGCAGCTTTCTAATATACCTGTGTTACACATTTTAATGCTTTTAAAGTTATTTGTAAATGTAATTGCTATTGAAAGCGGTGCTGACTACTCATATGATTTAAATATTTTATTAGTAGTCAGCTCTCCTCCAGACAAGACCTCAATTCCCACAGTGCTTTGCAAGAGTAATTGGGGGCTGTGCTTCCTAGTGGATAAAAAAATTGGGCATGAAATGCAAAGCACATCCTGCAATAGGTCTGCCATAATGATATGTGGGTCGGGTTTTTCCCGACCCTCACCCCTCCTCCTTCAGCCTGCTCCCGCCTGCATGCGACTTCTGGGTTCCTTTTATATGCCAATGACATCATAAAATGGGCTGGTCGAGCAGTAGTGCAGCTATAAAGCCCGAAACCGGCATTTAAAGGTGGCTGGAGGAGAGAGCTAGAGAATAAGCTGAACCTGTCCGACCCGCGGGTCCTGTGGGTATAGGCCGGCCCACACATCTACCAATAAAAGGCCCACAGGCAGTGGAGTAACCAGACGTTAATGTGTCTCACAGCAAAATCAATTTACAGCACCAAAACATTTAGGGGCCCATTTACTTAGCTCGAGTGAAGGAATAGAATAAAAAAATTTCAAATGTTTTTTTTTGGCTACTTCGACCATCGAATGGGCTACTAAGACTTCGACTTCAAATCGAATGATTCGAACTATAAATCGTTCGACTATTCGACCATTCGATAGTCGAAGTACCGTCTCTTTAAAAAAAAACTTCGACCCCCTAGTTCGCCACCTAAAACCTACTGAAGTCAATGTTAGCCTATGGGGAAGGTCCCCATAGGCTTTGCTATCTTTTTTTGGTCGAAGAAAAATCATTCGATCGATGGATTCAAATCCTTTGAATCGAACGTTTCGAAGGATTTAATCGTTTCATTTAATTGCGGTAAATCCTTCGACTTTGATATTCGAAGTCGAAGGATTTCCATTTGGCAGTCGAATATCGAGGGTTAATTAACCCTCGATATTTGACCATAAGTAAATTTGCCCCTCTGTATACCTATTCTACGAAGGTAGATCAAAATTGCTAATTAATTTTGGCCTTGCTGGGCCCCCTATAGGCCCCCTACAACCGCAGGGTCTGCTTCCTCTGTAGTTACAGCCCTGCCCAAAGGGGCCCCAGTTGAAACTCCCAATCTCTAATTTGTGTATCATTAAGATGCCTACTTACCTCCCCATTGTGAATACAGGGTTGCTGATTTCAGGCAGTGCTGCATTCATGGGGTAATTGCAGGTCTTTGTGCTTTAAAACATAATATGCATACGTTATATTGTAAGTGTTAGAAGACTAAAAGCAAAAGTACCCAGAGCCAAGTATCGTTTTTCCACACTTTGTCATCTAAGTCAGAGAAAGTGCTGTATAATGTGTGTTCTTATGCCAATATCTGTTTTTAAATAAGGTAAGCGTAAGGGTTTGAAGGGGGGGGGTAAAGCAGCCCCAAAAACAGAATAAATTTTGTCAAACATTGACATTGTGGTAAGACTTTCCTTCTGAGACACTTAGGCAGTGCTGGAAAGCTCTTTCATCAATTAAAGGAGAAACAACACATAAAAACAAAGCAGACAGCTATCATAAATATTTCAAGCAATCGTCTAAATGGCACACAATGACACTAGGGATTTTCCAATAACAGAAGTCAGAAAAAAAATCAATTCTACTAGTAACCAAAATTATTCCTAATCTATAATCATTTCTCTTGCTGCTGCCATCTCTTCCCAGAGGTACAATTACAGCGCTAAAGTAGAATTTCATTGCTGGATCTGAGGGATCTGAGGGATCGGAGCTGCTGACTCACTGTGCAATATATGTGTGAGATCTCATAGCTTTCTGGCTATTTTTAATTACCTAATATACAGTATAGATAGTTCTATTAAGAATTAGATCATATTTAAAAAAATTAAATATAAAAAAACTATTTGGAGATCAATGTGTTTTAACCTTTTGCATAGTGGCAGGTTTCCCGCAAGCAGGATAGTTAGTTGCCAGGGAACCTGTGATTTTGCGTTAAATAGACATTAACCCAAAGGAGTAGAAACTATCATATTGGCACTTTGAACCCTGGGATGCAATGATTTGCAACCTGCTAATGTGCCATATTAAACATCTAAACCTAATGTATACATTGATGCACACTTATTCAAAATGATCTTTTTGAGCATTTTTGTAATTTATATAAATGACAGTGGTTTCCAAGACATTACACATTTTAGACTCAACAGCTCTCTTCTATGATTGGAGTGTTTGCAACCCTTACTGTCTATGTGCTCCTTGGCTAGCTAGTTAACCTTTTCCTTTGTCAGAGAGAGTTATTGAGCCAAAAGCCTCATCTTAGTAGTCTAAAATGGCTAATTTCTCAGAAAATTCGAGAAAATGAATGTAAATTGCAAAAGAGCTCAACGAAACACTGTGATGAATTTACAATTCAATTGATATTTTGGGTTTCAGTTCCCTTTAAAATTTTTAGAATTCATTAAGCCCATGGCAGGAGGCTCCAGCAGTACCACTGTCCTCTTTGGTGCTTCAAGATAGCGGCACTGATAGTTCCCATCTGGAATGTAGCATAGAGACGTGTTTGCCCCAGCGTGTGACATCATGGTGTCATGGTTTGGTGTAAAATTCAACTGATGTAATAAGTACTTGAAGCATTTACTGAAGTATGATATTTTACTATCTGAGTCAGCACCAGCCAAAATGATTGTTTCATCAATTAAGAGTTTAATCTGTTTTTTTAAAGAACCACTAGCACCCGGGTTTATTGAAAAGATCAAGTTCAGTGTGGTTAACCCTTCCTCCAACAGTAAAGTGAGGGCCCACTTGAGATGAAAGACTCTACTGGGAGTTGAAAGGAGATCCTATTGCCCACAGCCAGCCTGGGCAAGATCCATTACAGTACAAAGTAGAAGTAAGCGGGGCAATTCACGTTACGCACATGAAAGATGTACTGCACAGTATATTATGTATGAACAAGCCAGGTTATATTAGTTTGGGATGAAGAAGCTTGGGAATCATGAAACCAAGGCACTGACAGAATGTCAAATATCTTTTGAACTCTTCAAAGTTTATCCTCCAGTTGTTTGTTGTTGATTTGAGCCAGGAAGACTTTACTAGTAAACTAAATTAGTAGAGAGTGCAAATGTGACATCCTTATGCACATATGTTGTTTTATTGTACACTAAAGCAATTTACTCACTGCTTTTAGTTTTCTCTCTACCTCATGGTCTCCAAGTGATATTCTTGATCATGGCTTGAATTATGCAACTGGATTTGGAGTAAATGGGAGAAATTAAAGGACAACGTTTGGCCATTTCAGAGTTTGGATGAGATTTACACAACAGATTACGTAAGTGATCCATAAGCATATTAGAGATAGATGACAGATAGATTAGATAGATACATTAGATAGATCGATAGATAGATAGATAATAAATAGATAGATAGATAGATAGATAGATAGATAGATAGATAGATGAAACATAGATGATAGATAAAATATGATAGACAGACAGACATACAGATAGATAGAAAGAAAGATCGATAGATATTATATGGATGATAGATAAAAGATAATTGATAGACAGACAGACAGACACAGAAAGACAGATGATGATAGGTAGATTAGATAGATAGATGATATATGGATGATAGATGAAAGGTGATAGATAGACAGACAGACATATAGTGTAGATAGAAAGATAGATGCTAGATAGATGATAGATAGATTAGATAGATAGATAGATAGATAGATAGATAGATAGATAGATAGATAGATAGATAGATAGATAAATAGATAGATGATAGATAGATAGATACCTGTAGATAGATTTGGCATTTGGACACAAGTGGTTAAAGGAAAACTAAAATCTCCGGGAGTGCCAAATATTAGGCAGGAATTTTGTGGCTCTTTGCATTTGAGTTCATCTTTCATTGCACTGTGCATGCACCTGCTCAGAAGAAAAAGATTATGGTAAAATTGGACTAATACTCCGACTGGCAGTTTTTAGCAAACAGAAGCACCCACCTGGGGTATCAGCTACGTGATTAAACTCGCAGGGCAGTGCCTACCATTTTTTTTGTTCTCCTTTGAAGACACTTAAAAATGTAACTTGGAAAATCAGAATTCTATTACCTTACTAGGTTAAGCAGGACTGTTGAGCTGGAAGCACAGTACAAGTGTCTTGTTACTAACTCAATTTCTTCCACAGACATTTCCTCAATGAGAAGTCCCTGTGCATTATTATGTATAGCATCACTTCCAATTTGCTCAAAACCTGCCTAGATCCTGTCAGCACTCTCTAAGAGGGGACTGTAGTTTAGCAGCATGGTTCAACTGCAATACCATCAATCCCTGCCTACAGTCTGTGCTTGTATGTCCTCAAAAGCGTGCTGCCAGAAGCAAGGTGCTTATCCTGCCATATATTTTAATGTGTATAATAAAGAAAACCTCTGAAGAGCTATGAATAGTTTTCTCCCCTTAGGGCAGTCATTGTTGCCTGGCAGCTGTTAGATCAGGCTTCACATTATTAGTGGAAGTTTTGCTAAAGTGACAAAATAAAGGTTTTATTTTTTCTTGAAATATGCACAGCTTCCAGAAGAATACAGAATACAGCAGTTCCATGTGATTAATGAGAGCTGGGTTTCTGTGCTAATAATCTATTTGCTCTGGCTTTCTGGGTTAAGCACAACCCTTGTTATAATAAGAAATAATTATTGATTTTAAGTTTTTATATGACAAATCATATATGTATTTTAAAGAGGGCATACACCTTCCCTAAAACTTACCCTTTTGCTTCCTTATTGATTTCATAAGATGCTAGTGCCTCACTAGTCAAGACAATTGCATACTTAATTTTAATAATCTATAGGCCCCTGCCACCAATGTTTTTTAAAAAAATATTCTCTGGGCCCCAATTTTTTTTAAACTTGTAGGGGGGCCCTGACCACTAATTTTTTAAAAACACTTTTATGGGGGGCCCTGGTGCCACAGTTATTTTTAATTTATAAGGGGGCCCTGACCATCAATAGCTTTCAATAGCACTTGTGTGTGTGGGGGGTTACCTTTTTTAGCGCTGAGGTCTGTGTGGTCTTTTAATGGTGACGTGGAGTGGGTGAGATCTGGGGTAGGGCTTGGGGGGGGGGGCTGGGGTGGGTCAGAGGTCCAGGGCCCCCTGAAAAATTTGTTGTACGGGGCCCGTGATTTCTAATGGCAGCCCTGTAACCAACAAACTCTTTTTATTGGCCAGCACATCACCAACGGTTAAGCTTAATGGAAGCTGTTAGGGCTATCGGTGTAATAATAGCTGCAAAGTCGAGTTGTATATGTTCATTTGTGTCTGATTTAATTGTGCTGTGTTTCACCATGAGATGGACACAACTAAAATGAAAATCTTCTCTGTTAGGATGCTGTCATTTCTGGTATTTGGCATCAAAATGAATCTGCTTGTGATTCTTTAAGCACAAGTGCCCTTCATATACTGACCCAAGATGCTATGGAAACCATGATGCTACTACCACCATATTTAAAGTGGCAGTAGCTCCAGGGTTCCCTTGCATTAACAGACCCACTGCTCTTCCTACTAAAAAGATTCAAGGAAGCAGACGGCACTTCTGAAAATGGGGTTTATTGGAGTACCTGCTGGTAACACCTAACGCGTTTCGGGAGTTATCCCTTAATCATAGGTAAGCAGTACACTTGTTACAGCTGGGTTACTTATACACAAAGTATTGGTGCCCTCTAGTGGGCTTACATAAAAATTGCATCTTTATTTAAATCATTTAAAACCTGAAACAATTGAAACATGAGGACATTTAAAAAAACGTTTTTTCGTTTCCTAAAAACCGTATTCATTAGTTAAAAACCAAACAAACAGTGCAGTTATTAGGACATGGGTAATATTATTATCTTGCACCTCTACTCAATACTTCTGACAGTGAGGGGACTGGGGAGAAATTCTACTGGAGTGTGACCAATTGAAACCCACTTGGCCCGATAGGCTTTCTTAATTCAATGGAGGCCCCCTTATTTCGCTCATTAGTACAGATAGCTAATGTCATGTCTATAATTTAGACCGTTCGGGATCCTTGTATCTAGTTTGAGGATCCAAAATGCCTCTCTGAGGTTTAGTCTGTGAGCAATATCACCGCCTCTAATAGGGACCTGTACTTTCTCAATTACCTTTACTTTTAGGTCTTTTAGACCATTGGGTGAGCATATTTTAAAATGCCGGCCCACTGGAGTATTCTCCTCCCTATTGGTAATGCTTCTAATATGTTCCCTTACCCTATCCTTCAGCATGCGGGATGTGCGACCCACATATTGCTTATTGCAATGACCACACTCCAGTAGGTATACCACATTCCTAGTGTTACAATTGTGGAACCCGCTATTTTTAAAGGATTGCCCTGATACATTGGATTTGAAGTCCGAGCCTGTGGAGATCACTTGGCATGTTTTGCAAACATTGGCCCCGCATTTATATGTACCCTTCACTTTCAACCAGTTGTCTGCTGTTTTTGGTGGAACCGATGAGACTAAACTTGGTGCCAAAATACTTCCTAAAGTAGGTGCCTTTCTTGGAACATACTTTACCTCAGTTTGGGCCAGTATTTCCGACATTTTTGAATCACCGTTGAGTATAGGTAGATACTTTTTAATAATCTTACAGATATGGCCATATTCCTCACTAAATTCAGTGACGAAAAACATTTTGTGTTTATCTGGTCTGGTTTGGTCTACATGATCCTGGATTAATCGTCTTGTATCTTTTCTACCTTCCCCCATTACAGAAGCTATTTTGGCTTTCTCATGTGCGTTTTTTATGAGGTATCTGGGGTACCCTCTTTCCTGCAGTCTTTGGCCCAAATGTTGCGATTGAAGATTGAATGTGGCGTCTTGGCTGCAATTTCTACGGTATCTCACAAACTGGCTATAAGGAATACTATTCAAAGTGTGTTTAGGATGGCAACTATTATATTTTAGAATTGTGTTACCCGCCGTGGGTTTCCTGAAAATTTCAGTGTCTATACGTTTGGTGATCGTGTTCCCTATTAAGGATAAATCTAGGAAAGTGATGGTGTTCTTGTGGTGTTCCAGTGATAATTGTAAATTGTGTTGGTTCTTGTTGAGGTATTGATGAAACTCATCAATTAAATGTGAAGGACCATCCCATATAAATAGCAGATCATCGATATATCTGCCGTACCAAACCACGTGTTCACGAAAGGGGTTAGCACATCCATAGACGTGGCACTGCTCCCACTGGCCCATATACAAATTTGCATATGAGGGGGCAAAGGAAGCCCCCATGGCAGTGCCCCGTCTTCCTACTAAAACATGCAAGTAAAAAAAGAGGCATATGGGTCCCTAGGTCATTGAATTACACCTGTACTGTTTCTCCATGTTTTTACTCCCTGCAAATTTAACTGGCATTAAAAGGGAAGTATAGCCTTTTTGACATGAGTACATTTAGTAAAAAAAAGTCTAATATATATATAAATGTATAAATATATATTTACTGAAACATACCTGATTCCACATGTTGAATGGAAACCATGATAGATGACATAGCACTATGCAAACAGTATTTTCACTTGTGAGAACTGAGGTTTTTGAAGTTTTTGTCAGCTACTTTACAGAACTATGTTTAGGTCCCTTTTAATTGCAAGTTTGATAGCCTTAAAATTAAAATCCTCTGTCTTGTAAAGTTACCTGATTTTTCATTATCCCTTGAAATCTGTTACAGTTCTTCAACCTGAAAGCCTGTTTAGTAAGAGAACAATACCAGTAAGCAATAACAATTCTTTATTTCTCTGGATAATAAATCAAGCTACAACATTTGTGGTTTGATTCAGATGCAATGAAACTAAAAGCAAGAAACAAGCATTTGCATTTGCAAGGGACATACAATTAATTGAGAAACTGCAAGGCTGTGAAGCTGCAATTGTTTTTGCTAAAACAGGACATGAGAAAATAATTGCCAAAATCAATAAATGATTTTTAGGTACATCAATATAACAAATGTTTTTAAAATAACTAAGAGGGTTGCTCTATTAAAATATAAACGACAAGTTGAATTCAGCAGATATTGAGAAAGCAAATACACTCATTTATTTTCTTACATTATGAAACCAGAGGCCTGAGGCACAGTATTTTTATTCTAATGGTGAGTATGGCTTTGTACCAATAACATTCAGTGTCGGACTGGCCCTTGTGCTGCTAACCATTTGGCCTATTTCATGGCCATGCCCTATTTCAAAGTGGCTAAATAGATGGAATAATAGATTATAGTATGTAAAGAATAGAGACTAGGAGAATAAAGGTTGAGTGAGGAGAAGAAGAATAATAGTACAGAGAGTGGGCCCCTGGTCTATGGTTCTTTGGTGGGCCCTTGGTCTATGGTTTTTGGGTTGGACCCTGGTGTCCCAGTCCGACACTAATAACATTTGTTTGACTAGGAACTGTAAACATATTTTGAGAGCTTTGTTATGCTTTAGTTCAACCTTATGCTTAATCATTTAAAACTCTTTTGGGGAAATGAAATAAAGTCAGAAAAAGAAAATCATCCCTACGGCACTACAATGGTCAAGTCAACTTTTCGTTATCTAATTGTAGGAGGGGAATTTTTGTCCCATTAATCCTACAACTGGGCTGGGTCTGTTAGGAGGGTAGGAACAGTAATTCCATATCTGACAGCAATGTCAGGTTTTTGATTTACTAAAATAGCTTAGCAGACCATTGCAGTTACCCAGTTGTTGAATTACAATTCATTTTATGACCTTTTTATACTTTTTACAAATATAGCTCCTTCATATTGGTCCGAATACAAAAATATTATAATTTAATAAGAATGCATTTATGGTGCCCCGGGCAGTCCTGGGGGCAATTCCTATGAATTCTGCTGTACATTATCATTTTACTAATTCCATTTAAACCAGCCTGAAATTGTGTCAGCATGTTTTCCCCCCACCTGCTCTTCATTAATGCCATCCAATTTTAGGTGTCAAGAGTCTTAACAAGCATGGATTTAAATTTCGTTTGGCTTAACTGCATGTTAGGTGATTGGTCATTGAATGATTCCATGCAAATGATTTGTCCTTAAGCATAAAACAAGCACAAATACTAAGTACAAATTGTTGATGCTATTTTGAGTACACATAAACTCTATTGACAAAGATACCTGCACCCATATACACTCATTATTGCTTGTATGTATCTCCAAAGCAATGGGTCAGCCTACTCTGATTAATTGCACAGGGTGTATGGGTGCAAGGGAACCCTGTAATTAGCACTTTGAGGTTTCTTACATAACACATGCCAGCTTTCACTTTCTCTTTTTTTATGTGTTTGTGTGGTAAAGGTAAATATGTCTCTCATTGCTACTATATATATATATATATATATATATATATATATATATATATATATATATATATATATATATATATATATATATATATATACTCACTATGCCTATGTAAAAGCTTTTTTAACCTACAATACTGTCCAAGATGATATACATTTTGTTGTGTTCATAATGGAATTATTGCCTTATTGGGGCTTAATGAGAAAAAGGTTTTGTCAAAATGATTATACTTATTATACTTTTGTAATTACTTTATATATTTTGTGTTGCCCCCCGTACACAAGGAATTCAATAGTTATCATGAAATCTTTATTATTGTGTATTCTCAAAAAATAGAGGTTTTTGGATTTTTTTCCAGAAAAATTTGAATTTTTAGAGAATTTCGAGGTTTGTATTTTTTTCAGGTTGGTCAGTGCTTTTTTCATTTGTGGTTTTTAAATTCAAATCTTTAATAAAATTCCATGGCATTTGTGGTTTTATATAAAGGAAATTTATTTGTGGTTTTATATTAAGGGAATTTATTTGTGGTTTCAAAAAACCTCTAAAACCACTAAAATAAGACTGTTGATAAATAGGCCACTATGGTGTGCGCCCTTGTGCTCTTGCATTTGCACCCATGGGGTTCACAAATGACCCCCTATAGACTACTTAAGCCAAAATATGTCACTGCTGAAAACTTACTCCTATATAATGGTTAGGATATTTCTTGAAGAGCATTTTTATTTTTCTTGAAATAGACATATATGTGCTGAATGCTTGTTCTACATACTGAAAGGTGATTACAAGGGGGAAAGTGGGAGATTTTGGTTTGGCCTATAGCCTAAAGCTTTCCTTTGGATAATTTATTATATGCTTTATGAATATATAGAAGCTGGTCTCTTCTTTGGGAGGCTATTCCTCCACTAAGTCTTCATCTGTCTATATTTGTGGTTACTATGCATTTTCCTGTTGTTCAAAGCTTCTTATGTTTGTGTATTTTTTATTGTATTTTACCTTTGAACACAATGCATTCCTTTACAACATTTCTTATAAAAAAATATGACATTTAAAAAAAATAAAAATAAAATGAAAAATGTAAAGTTTCAATAAATGTCATATAACAAAGAAAAGCAACTCTCTCTCTCTCTCTCTCTCTCTCTCTCTCTCTCTCTCTCTCTCTCTCTCTATAGACAATATATTATATACAATATCTTTCTCTGTAAATACATACTATTTAATAAAACATTTCTATATATATATATATATATATATATATATATATAGACAATATATTATATACAATATCTTCCTCTGTAAATACATACTATTTAATAAAACATTTCCAATATTGCTAGGCTTCCCGTATATATGGAATGCTTAAATACATTGAAGTGCAGCATACAACAACATACTTAGTGCTATTTATAAAGCTTAGAATGTCTATGTTCCCTTTCTTTCAAATGAATAAACAGAACTCTCATGCTGCAGTTTGTCAGTACAATATGTATACAATATTTACACTCTTAACAGTAATGACATATACTGAAATATACTATAACTATAGACATAATACCTGTGTTTAGAAAAGAAGAGCAATATGGTAAATAGAGACAAAATAACCTCTTGAAAGTAAATGCTAACAGAAAGAAATCCTCCATGTCCATGGAACATCAAATCATGACAATGATGCAGTACTTTTTGGTTCTAGAAAGGCAAGCAGATTTGTAGCAATTGATAGAAACACAGTGGTGGAATGCAGTTAGAGAAATGGGAAGTAGATACAAATTTGTGTTGGAAATAATGTAATGTAGGTTTACACACCTGAGACAAAATATTGTTTCAGTTAATTAATCAATTTGTGAATTAGCACATAGAACAGTATTATCCACTGATTATCTCAAGAATCTTTGAAATCACCATTGTAAAACACAAGCAACTGAACACGTGTATATAAATACAGGAATTTTGCTGCTTAACTTTGTTTAGAAAGTCAAGTGAACCTTTAGCTGCTGCCCTCTGAGCTAACAAACAAGTTGGGGTTCACACAACCATTGATCTTCAAGCTACAACTTAACTGAAAAAAAAGTAAATTTTATGAAAAAGTCTGGTTCCATCTTATGACAGAACTGTTGTATTTGAGGGAAATGAAGGAGACATAGTAGTGAAGAAACACACCAGCATATTCAAGCACAAAAATGGATTTTAAGCCTTCCAGTATTTTAAATAAGGACATGACATCTTTGCATGCATTTTACTATTCAAATGATTAAATGTGTCGCTTTAATAAGTGAACATGTCTCATTTCCAAGCAGTATTTTCTGTTGCTGTAGGTTTTTCTGTTCTTTTATTTTTAAAGATTTTAAAATTTTCATACACATACGGCAACACTGCTAACTAATTAGGAGAAGTAGAAGGGAAAAAAGGAAAGGCAGGAAGGAAAGGTATAACTAACATTATCCTCCAGGGGCAACAAAAAATAAATGACTGGGGGAATTATGTTGATTAAAGTCGTTATATAGAATCCGAGTAGTCCATATGTTCATAAACCTAGCCATAGTGTCCTACATATGCTGTCAATCTTTTTCATAGTGAAGATTTGTTGGAATATGTTGATCAGATCTGAAAATCAAGGCCAACCCTCAGCCAAAGTGAGGCAAGAGTCCATTTGGCTGCAGAAGAAACATGCGTGCAGAGAATGTAACCTGCTTTTAATTGGTAATGGTAGGCCTTTAATGGGTAAATTAAGAAGCAGATGGTGTGGTATGAATACTGTGAGTTAGGAGCAGTTTCAAAAGATAAACAGTTTTTATCCAAAATTATTTAGCTTTAGGAAAAGACCACCAGAAATGTATCCAGTGTATCCATGGAATTGTCATGCAAACTATTGACAAGATGGTATCTGATCCCTCAAAGAAACAAAATTGACCTAACTTCGTCCCTGTTCTGTTTTAGAGGGTGTTCAGAGACTGTCTCTTTGATACAAACAATGGCTTAACTATAGAGGAAGAAGACCCCATTGTTGCGTGTGATTGTGTGTGTGTGGGGGGGTCTTTTTCCTCTATAGTTAAGCCACTGTATGTTTCTGAACACCCTTTAAAACAGAGAGGTGAAGCGGTTAAATCAATTTTATTTTGTTTCTGTTGAGGGATCAGATACCATCCACGGTTGCAATGTTCCTAGAAGAAGATCTAATGTTATCCCAAATATTGTTCCAGTCATTTGGAGTTATTTCCAGACTCAAGTCTTGTTCCCACTATGTAACAAATGCAGGCTCAGCTGCATTAGGGTTAAACTACACAGGAGATTTTTACAAGATTTTATGGGCCAGATTTGATCTGATCATGCCACCCAGCTCCTACACAATAGAGATTTTGTTGGATTCTACAAAATTTGATCCCCAGAGCTATAATTTCTTCCATGTGGTCTACACATCAGATTTTTGTATCAGTCCCATTATATTTTGACCCATGCAACTACAGCCAACTTGTAGGATGCAATCTGTCGATCCGACATCATCCTACAAAAACTCCCGTGCAGTTTAGCCCTTAGGGTAAGACTACACAGACGATTTCGGAGAGATCCGACACGCTGCGCAAAAACGCAGGAGTCCAATTGAATGTGACGGAAATAAGGTAAGTGAATGCATTGTCGCATGAAGTCGCAGCATTGATCCGCGCGACACGACTGTCGGATGCAGATGCTGCATACAATGCTTAACCTGAACGTATCAGTACTGTTCTTGTTGATGAAAATTGTATAAAAATTTGAGAAACAGAAAAGATCTCATAGCCTTATTATGGTGTAAACCTGGTGGAAAGGATTTTCCATGATAGTCTGTTAAGGTGCCAATGCTGATACAAACTGGTTTTTAATCTGACCTGTATCCCAGGTATACTACCTTATTGGAAATCTGTGTTAATGTTTCTGTGGCTGCCCAATCCAGCAAGGATAAGGGTTAATTCCTGCTGTCTTTTGCACCAATCAGGTTCAGTCAGAGGCTTTTTATAGGGCTGGACTGGAGTTGCTCTCTGCTTTAGCAAATGGGTTTTCTCTGTGTTAATAAGTGTGCTTCTGAAATCTTATATAGTTGGTGTAAAAAAATTGGCTTGTCTGACTAGAAATTTGTTAAATCCTCTGGTGCAGCATTTATTCTAAAATTTGTGCATGATCCAGCCTGGCTTCTGTTCCACTTTTGGTTAAATCATTTGGTGCTTCTCTTGATTATCAGACCCCCCTGTGTATGAACCAGTCTGATAAACTCATACACACTCTGTTTACTACTGTTCCCAGTGTGTTCAGTTTCTCAGCATTTAAAACACTGGGCTTTCCTCCTCCTGCACTGATCCGCTGACTTGTACAGTTGCACATTTTATACTTGTAATTGCCCTTCTCTGTGTTAGCAAATAGAGCTCTTCTAATTTACAAATCTATTAATCTAATATTTATTCCTGAAGGAAAAATCCACCCAGAGACCGTGCTAAGTTTTATGGGTAACATATCACATGCTTCAATGTCAGGGATATGCCATTTAGTGAGACAGGCTGTTTCATACTAGAGCAATAACATAGGGACTCCAGGCCTCTGCTAGGGTTAGGGGTATAATTGGTTAGTTAAGGCACCCGAGAGCATTTGTTTGCACCAATGAAGGTTAATACCTCTTTTTGAACATCACCTAATACCTTAGTGGGAACAGCGAGAGCTTTAAAGTAATAGAGAAGTTTTGGCAGGCAGAACATTTTAATTGCATCTATCTGCTTAGCCATGAGTTCAACTAGTAGCTTAATGGGGGGGGGGGGAATTCTGTTTAGTTGTAAGATGGTGGTAATGGAACAATGAGATATGGCATTGCATGAGTACCCATGGGGACTGGATTGGATGAATTGAATGATTTGAATTAATTTCATTGTGTGATGTGGAAACCTTTTCCCATTATCTCCAATTGTCAGTGGGTAACCAGAGAATTGACTACATTTATGTAAGCAATTAAACAGGTTCAGCAGACTACTCAGGGGACTGCAGATTGTTAGCTGTGGATTGTCTGCACAGAGACATATTTTATATTCCTTGTGTGCTTTTTGGTAATCCATCACATTAGGATCCAACCTGAGGGCCTGTGCCAAAGGTGCAGTTGCCAAGAGAGAATAATAAAGGGGACAAGGGGCAGCTATGTCACGTCCCATTATTGATAGTAAAGTGATCAAGCAGCTGGCCTCTAAACTTAACTGCTGCTTTAGGAGAAGTATATATATAGCAGATATTCCTCTTGTAAATGAACTTGACAAGCCAAACTTTTCTAAAACTAAATGTAAATATATACGGTGCTAATGTAATTATGGAGTCAAAGGCTTTAGTAATATCTACAGTCAACAAAATAACGTGTTTACATAAGGATTCTGCATCTTGTATTATATAAAGGTACAGTATGTCTTGGCTAAGCAAGTCACCACGATGGAGACAAGGTTTTATATCTAAATGAATAATAACGTTAAATGCTGCAATGTTAATCCAGGGAACTTCCTTGTTTCAAGGTGACTGTCAAAAATGTGCAGTGTCCTTATTAAAAAGCTGTTGCTACTTCCTTCATGAGTTATAGGGGACTTTAGGGACTCCAATTTTTCCTGTGTAGCTGTAAGCAGGGGTAAAATCCCTCCCCTGGTCTGGCAGAGGGTTATCTGGCTTGTTGTATCGAGCTTAGTAAAACCTCAGGAAGGGATCTAAGATGTCTTTAGGTGCAAAACATAAGGTTTCTTTATCATCAAACAATGGATGTATAGGTGGGACTTGCTCCTGGGTGGATGTTGTATTAGATTGACTATAGAATTTATGTTTGGTCCACAGATCCATTTTATCTGCATCTAGAAGCTGAACAGCAATTAGCTCCAGGTTCAGACTGGGGTGGGGGAGCTGCTACCCCAGGGGCTTCCACATGCCCTCTAGGTCCCTCGTCGGCTGCCTACTCACCTACTGCCAGGCACTCCCCCACACCCATACACCATTGGGGAGGTCACAATGTGGTCTGGATTAAGGAAAGGAGGGCAAGGGTGGGGGGTCTGGGTCAAGCGGGGGTCTGGATTGAGGGAAGGAGGGCAAGAGGGGGTCAGGATTGAGGGAAGGAGGGCAGCAAGGGAACAATGCGGGAGGCCAGATCATGTCTGGATTGAGGGAGGGAGGACAGCGAGGGGAGTTACAGGGATGGGCAGGATTGGGTCTGGGTTGGCTAGCCCACTGGGTTTTTACCTGGATTCGAGTTTTTCTAATTGGAATCTAATTCAATTTGAGTTTTCAGGTCGATTAAATTCGTCCGAACTGAGAAAATTCGATTTTATTAATACATGTAGATTGGTCAAATTTCAAGTTTATGGGAGTTTTAAAAAGCTCACATGAATCCGAAATTCGACCCTTGATAAATATGCCTCCCTGTGAAAATGACGCAAGGTACAAGTTATATCACTTATCCTGAGATTTTGGCACCTCTCTCTGGTTTCAATAAATCTATGGGACCTGTTATCCAGAATGCTCAGGACCTGAGGTTTTCCAGATAATGGATCTTTCAGTTATCTTGGATCTCTGGATCTACTAGAAAATCATGTAAACATTAAATAAACCCAATAGGCTCCTGGTTTTGCTTCCAATAATGATTAACTATATCTTACTTAGGATCAAGTACAAGGTGCAAGGTACTGTTTAATTATTACAGAGAAAAAGGAAATCACTTTTGAAAATTTGGATTATTTAGATAAAATTGAGTCTATGGGCCATTCCATAAGCTTTCTGGATAATGGGTTTCCGGATAATGTATCCACAAAATGAATAATGTTCCTGTGAGAAAACCCATAAATTTAGTTGGTTGACAGCTAATTATAGATAGAAATGTTTATTCCTTGAATTCTTTCCTACCACTGCAATGCAAATAAGAAATTTTTAAAATTCTTATTCAAATATTAAATATATAGCCATAAGTGCCAAGATACCTACTGTAATGAACACTCACCCTGGTGGTCTAGTGGGCCGGCAGGGACGTCCACTGCTTGGATCTTCTTCTTCCAAATGGCAGTAATCACTACGGCTCACACGGCACACGCTTACGGGTTTTACACGCCATTTGCGTGATGTCATCATGCAGAGTGGCGCAAAATTAAAATATTTAAAGGGGATTTGAGCTCAAACTTATTGCCTGTTGTTAGGTCTAACGTGTTAGTATCCTGGGTGCGATTCTTGTCTTGTTTGATTCCTATTTTGACCCATGCCTGCCTGACTACTCTGAACTCTGCCAATTCTGGCCCTTGCCTGCCTGACTATTCTACCGGTATTGACCCTTGCCTGCCTGACTATTCTTGAACGCTGCCTGTACCGAGCCCGACCTGATTGAACCTGCTTGAACTTTGCCTGCACCGACCCCGGCCTGCCTGACTACGTTTTTTGTCTATTCCCTGAACTGTTGCCTTCCGTCCAAAACCTCGGTAACGACTGCACCCCTTTTCCTGTCCAGAACTCTTGCTTTGCTCCTCTCGTATTAAGACCTGGCGGCATCTGAGTAGCTGAAGGCTCCTCCCGAGGCCAAAGGTGGCTGCTACAGGTGGAAGCAGAGCCATGACCAGGGAGCCTAGCGCTTGTTCTGGATTTGTTGGAGCTGATTGTGACACCTACTGTTTAAAAATCTCATTCTAGAAACAATTATATGTATATAGTTTTTGGTCCTCCTATTGCTTCTATGAAAATCTCTGCTCTTCTGTGAAATTGTTTTAGTATATGTTGGAACATTGTTAGTTTTATTTGCTTTTGTTCAGTCAGAGCATTAGTGATATACTAAATGATTGGGCCTTACTGATTGATGAGCTCTGTGTGGGCTAATCAGTCTCTTCCACTCCTACCTTATCAAACCAATTATCTACAGACCTCACTTTCTGGCTTGGTTTTGATAAATCTGTAGATGGATAAAGAACTGACTTTAGGGACAGAAAGTTGAACTTTCCAGATGTCTGTACACTTTCTTCTTAAATTACTATGTAACATCATATATCAATCTAAAGATCATATTTCCACTGTTCCAGAATCCAATGGTTGTGACCATTACACGGCTCTGAAACTTGGCATTGTATATACTGGTATTAGTCATTAGGCTGGCCCATTGAACCCTAACTTTTTAATTTTTCTACCGTAGACATTTGCAACTTGGCAGTTAATGTTATAGTTTAGGACATGCAATTTTTAAGTAGTGATGCACTGAATCCAAGATTCGGTTCGGGATTCGGCCTTTTTCAGCAGGATTCGGATTTGGCTGAATCCTTCTGTCTGGCCGAACCGAATCCTAATCCTAATTTACATATGCAAATTAGGGGCGGAGAGAGGGAAATCTCCTGATTTTTTTTTCAGAAACCAAGGAAGTAAAAAATGTTTTTCCCTTCCCACCCCTAATTTGCATATACAAATTAGGATTCGGATTTGGTTCGGTATTCGGCCGAATCCTTCGAGAAGGATTTGGGGGTTCGGCCGAATCCAAAATAGTGGATTTGGTGCATCCCTATTTTTAAGCACTACTTAGTTTAGCAGTTTCTTTTTGTGAGTTTGTATGTCTTACTAGTTTGCAACTGAACTGCTCGGTGTTGTTTTGATGAGCTGACTTATTATTCTATGCCGGTGCCATGTAGAGAGTTACTTAGCTCAGTATGACCCATTCCAATTAGTTGCCGGATTCACAGCTATCGGGAAAGGTATGGCTTAACTAGCCAGTTCCACCAAATAGCAGGGGCATTTCCAGGATCTCACCATGTTGAATTGGTTATACATAGACTTTAAAGGGATCCTGTCATTGGAAAACATGTTTTTTTTCAAAATGCATCAGTTAATAGTGCCACTCCAGCAGAATTCTGCACTGAAATCCATTTCTCAAAAGATCAAACAGATTTTTTTATATTCAATTTAGAAATCTGACATGGGGCTAGACATTTTGTCAATTTCCCAGCTGCCCCTGGTCATGTGACTTGTGCCTGCACTTTAGGAGAGAAATGCTTTCTGGCAGGCTGCTGTTTTTCCTTCTCAATGTAACTGAATGTGTCTCAGTGGGACATGGGTTTTTACTATTGAGTGTTGTTCTTAGATCTACCAGGCAGCTGTTATCTTGTGTTAGGGAGCTGTTATCTGGTTACCTTCCCATTGTTCTTTTGTTTGGCTGCTGGGGGGAAAAGGGGGGGGTTATAGCACTCCAATTCGCAGTACAGCAGTAAAGAGTGATTGAAATTTATCAGAACACAAGTCACATGACTTGGGGCAGCTGGGAAATTGACAATATGTCTAGCCCCATGTCAGATTTCAATATTGAATATAAAAAAATCTGTTTGCTCTTTTGAGAAATGGATTTCAGCGCAGAATTCTACTGGAGCAGCACTATTAACTGATTCATTTTGAAAAAAAAAAATGTTTTTTCCCATGACAGTATCCCTTTAAAGTTAGTTATTGACATTTTAGACTCAAAATGATTTGCTCGTATATTCTTTAGCATCATTATCTTGTGATCATCCTTTCACGCTTTTAAAATAGCATGCCTTACATAGTTACAGTTTCTATGCTTCCCTTCAGGCATTTAAAATAATTGCATTTTTATGACATTTTGACTAATGAAGTCAGTATCCCTGCAGGGCAACAGGATATCATATTTTAATTACTTTAAAACACTTTTATTTTTGGTGTTACGGTTTCTTCAAGGCAGGTGGCTGTCTGTGTTATTATTTCCTGTGCTTTTTAGGGGAGACTTGTATTGCGAGGGAGGGTACCCTCAGAGGAGCAGGATTTACTCTGTGGTATTGTGGCCAATGAGGGTTTTCAAAGTGTCTTACTAGAACCTGTGAATGTGTGCTGCTGTACTGTAAATGAGAATGGAAAGCCATGTTTTATGGCTTTATTGGGTACCTGCCTTCCATTATAACAGCAAATCTTATCTTAATGTAATCATACTGTATTAGAACATTGTCCTATCATTATACCATATTATCTTCCTTGTCCTTCTGAGCAATACCCTGTCAATTTAGATGGCTTTCATTCTACTTTGGATTTTTATATATTCTTTTACAATACAACTATCTATTCCTGCTGCCCAGAGTAGAGTTGATTGACAGCAAACTTTTTTTTAGGTTTATTTATTTTCTTTATAAATTTAACCTGCCTTTCCTATGATTACTGCAAGCAGATAAGCACAAAGCGTGCACCAGGTAAACTTTGAAGAAGAAAAAGACACAAATACAAAGAGTCACATGAGATAGGAACTGTTGGTATTAACATGTAATTTATTGAGGATATTATTTGGCATTTCCTTGCAAATCTGTGCCGTTACTTTGTAACCTAATGACTTAAAAACCTTAATAAAAGACACATATACAGTTTTGGTTACATAATCTGAATAATGGGCTTATGCTTTCTCAGCACATTTTTTCCACAGTGCAACCAAGTTGACATACTGCATGCTATCTGTCAATAATTCACATGGTTACTCATTTTCATGGGCCAAGATTGTGACATACTGTATGCTTCCCATGGCAGTGCAACTTTCCAAAATGCTGTTGGACTACACTTTCATGAATAGTATCAAGTAATAAGGAATTTTCCTACAACCTCCAGGGACAGCAGCCCAGCCCAATGAGAATCCTATCTGCTCTGATTACACTTCCAGTATTTCTCCTATTGGTTTCACACAATCATTGCCAAAAGCGTGAATTTTAACACATACTGTACAAACACATATTCTACTGATGTGCTGCAGGTACAGTAGATAGGTATAATTCTTAGTGAAGAATTCCTTTGCATTTGTAATTAAGTTTGGGATGCCGGTTTTGGAGCTCAATGCAAGTAAAACTGTCAGTTTTTCGAAAGGTATACTTTCCCTTTGGTACATTAGGCAATAAGGTAATATCATCAAAAATATCAAAATCCATAAGAAAAAAAATGTTTTCCAACTCATATGCATATGTATGAATAGCCTTGCAAACATTTTTATAATTAATATAGGTTCTTGTGCAGTTTTATGGCAATCTTGATTTTAAAAACATTTAATAAAGCCCAACATCACAGGAATGTAAAGACACTGTAGTCATGAGATTCTTGTTTTACTGAGCAAGGAGACATGTACAACATTGTACTAGCTTCTGTATCAGTGACATTTAGGCTGATACTAAAGACTAGGACATAAAGGCAATAAAACAGAGGCCCTTAGCCCTTTGCTCAGTAAAATTTGTGTAGCAAAATGCGAAGGGGAGCACCATAATTAATGCCTAACATATGTAGTCATTAAAAAAGATACTGTCATGGGAAAAAAAATATATTTTCAAAACGCATCAGTTAATAATGCTGCACCAGCAGAATTACTGCTGCACTGAAATCCATTTCTTAAAAGAGCCCCCTCTCCGGACATTTTCCTTCAGAAAGAGCCAGCACTTCATGATGGAATTGCTTTCAGACAGGCTATTGTTTCTCCTACACATTGTAGGAGTCGCAGTGTGATTTGGATTTTTACTATTGTATACTATTCTCATATCTATCAGAGAGCTGTTATCTTGTTACATTACTGTTGTTCTGCTGAATGGCTGCTGGAGGGAAATGAGGTGATATCACAGTGACTGAAGTTTATCAGAGCACAAGTCACATAACTGAGGGCACCTGGGAAACTATCAACATGTGTAGCATGTCAGATTTCAAAATGAAATTTTAAAAAATTGGTGTGCTCTTATGAAAAATGGATTTCTGGTCTGCTTCTGGTCTGGTGAAGCAGCACTTGTTTTCCTGTGACAGAATCCCTTTAACGCATACACATGTCGTGCCAGGTCATCAAGTCAGTAGATTACTCGACCAAAGTAACTCCAATCACACTCCCTGGTGAGCTACAGCCTGCTTACTAAAAGTCTCACTATCTCATTCTACTAGACCCTGAACTAGAGCCTGAAACATATTTTCCTTGCCCCAACTTGAGCTTTTCTTGAGGCTTCCTGTTATAGGGATCACTTTTTTCTGTGGCCTCTCAGTCTTAGATTTGAAAGAAAAAAAACCACGACCAAACTCTCATACATGATTTTATCTTATTTATTATTGAAAAAGCTTTATTTAAGTGGTTTGGGTAAAAACTTGATAAAATCAAGTGAAAACCCGAATTGTGCATTTTTTGTGCGTTTTTTTTCAAATCGCTTGATTTTTTGGGCTTTTTCCCGAAAAGCCTGCATTTGTCCAATTTTCAGGATAATTCCAGCGCAGACCACATAAACTTAGATTAGGGACCTCTGCCATTGACTTACTGTATATACAACCTCAGCAGGTGTGAGATGGCGGATCGGATTTGGGATTTTTGCAGCATCGGGCTTTAATATATATTGAAAATTTTAAGTTTAAAAAAAAAACTCTAAAAAATTCGATATATATATTTATATATATTTGATATGCATCAATTTCCACTACAGTATATTGCTGTGAATTATACTAAACATTGATACTCTGGTTTTTCACTTCATTTGGCTAAATAAATATACTTCAATGGTTGACTCACTTGTTATTGTTCCCGCAGTGTACACAAAGTCATTATTTTCCATTCATGTAACCTCCCGAGAGGCCGACTGCTACTGTTTTATTAACATGACCTTGTTGTGCACAACAATTCATATATTTCTCATAATAAGTGAAATTCTCTTGCATGATCAGGTGTCTTCGAAATGCTATTTGCAGATGTAAACATTTTGTTAGCAATCTTACACTGAATATTCTAATGAAATGAAAAATAGCCTCAGGTCTCTAATATGTTCAGGGACTGATACATGTTATGTAAATCATTGATGAAATGCTCAATTGTGTTGCAGAACAGCTTTAAGGCATCAAGTAGGATGAATTCATAGATTTACTGAGCACAAACATTTAGTTAGAAACGGGCCTTGTTTTGTACGTTCCATTCCCTTGCCGAAAAAAACATATATGCTCTTATGTACTTTAGATACAGTACCACTCTTAAAACATTATGTGCCTTTAAAGAATGCATATACACCCTAAATTCAGAACCAATGCTAAGCACCCTGTTCTCGGCTCTTGCTTCCGCCTTTAACAGCCGCCTTCCACCTCGGGAGGAGCCCTCGGCTAATCGGATGGCGCCAGGTCTTAGTAAGAGAGGTGCAAAGCGAGGGGTTCTGAACAAGCACAGGGGCACAACGGTAATGCAAAGTCTTTGGGCAGAAGGTCACGGTACAAGGCGTAGACAGAAAGAATAGTCAGATCAGGCCAGGTCAGGGCAGGCAGAGTACAAACGGAGTCGGGCAGGCAAGGTTCAAACCAGGAGATCAATCAGAGGGGTTATGGATACAGGAGAGTCGATTACCAGGCAGGGTCAGGATTCCAGAAGTCGGGATAGTCAAAAACAGGCAGGGGTCATAACAGATAATCAGAATCAAACAGCTAAACAGCACAGAAGCACAGAAGCACCAGGAACAAGATCCTATAACGAACAAGGATTAACAAACAGGGATGCCCTTAAATACCGTTTGAATTTCGCGCCAATGCGCGCTGGCGTCATCACTCCAGCACCTTTAAATCACACAGAATTGCGTTGCACGCGCCCTAAGGAAACGGCTCCTGAGGGGAGAAAGACCGGCGTGGCGGGCATCCCCACTAGACCACCAGGGTGAGTAACTCTCACAGCATACTTATGAAGGAAGAAAGTAGCTTTAACAGGTAACTTTTTTAAAAAAAAAAGATTTTCTGTATATAACTTACAGACACTTTTCTGTTTGCATATGTTCTGCCCTATCTATTATTTTTAATCATGCTTCTTGGTGTGCCAGGGGTTTTAGGTTAGTGATACATAGACACTGTAGATCTCAGGATCAGGAACAACTGTCGGGATTAAAATGCTCTTGCCTGCTGACAGCCAGGGGAACTGGTAGATGCTGCTGTGAAGTTCACTTGCAATAGCCTGATCTGATTCTTGAAGGTTTTCATTCATCCAGGTCTTGATGTACCTTATCTATTAGTCCTGCCTAAAGCAAATGAACATGTTGTGTAGTCTTGAAAACATTTCTCCACTCTGAAGAACTGAACAAGCCCCTCTAAGATTACTTGGTAAGTTCAGTTGGTTTAGACTCTGTAGATTTCCTTTTTCTCTGTGATAATAATATATAGTGAATAAAGTACCCCCTCTTGTAAAATATAAGGATATTATAAGTTACCGAGGAGTTTCATGACCATATAAAAACACGAGCCCGAAGGCCGAGTGTTTTTATACAGGTCATGGAACTCCGAGGTAACTTATAATATCCTTATATTTTACAAGAGGGGGTACTTTTTTAATTATAATACACAAATTTTAGTGAGTCATGTGACAGAAATTACATCACTACTCACCGTTTATAACTGATGACATCACTACTCACCGTTTATAAGGATATAATTTACAAGATATTCATGGCTTTTGTGTATTATAACTAAGATATGATGAATCCTTATTGATTGCAAAATAAACCTATTTGGTTTAATCAATGTTTAAATATTTTTTAAAAGACTTACTGTTGTTAGATAGATCAAAATTATGGAAAGAGCCATTATCCAGAAGACCCAGGTCCCAAAGATTCTGGATAACGGATCCCATACCTGTACTTGACACAATAAGCTCATCCTATATCCAACAAGTTACTTTTGGATGTAGGATATCTTGGATACTCCTATCCTTAATCCATTTTTGGGTTGACAGTTGACACTGGTTTGTCTCGCAGCATTGAGTGTCAAATTATTTAAAGTGGCACGAATGGTAAAAATATTTATGTAATTTTTTTTCTATTGCTTTATCATTCTTAATTTATTATAGTGAAATGGTAGCCTTTGCTTATGTTCACAGTCTAAACCACTGAAAAAAACAGTCACCATTTCTCAACAAAAAGATACTATTAGATAATCATCATAAATCAGTTTTTGCTGATTTTTGTTTACAAGTAAGCATTATCAGTGGGTATGATAAAGTTAATGGTGCACAATCATGTGGTTGGATGTTGAATCATTTCTGGTAGAGGTAGTCTGGATATATCAGGGCTGGGGTGGAGCCCCCAGGGGAATTCCCTGCTAGCATCTACTTTTTATGTGCCTGAACATAGGCTTTTATCTATATAATAGATACCCTCTTGTGGCCCTCTGTACTCAATCTCAAATAGAATTAGAGCCATTTATTGACTTCTGTTGAAGCATTACTGGTCTTGACTCAGCCGCATTTACCAACATAAGTCCTGGAAGGTCTATAGTTATTGGGACTGTCTTTCATATGTTTTTAGGGGCACAGTTTTTTTTTTAAAATGTTCTTTTTAACATACTCTAGCTATTTACTCAACTCCGTTTCAATGAATTTTTTTAGTAGATTTGCTAGCCACGGGGGCATCATTTTTGGAAAAATACTCAATTATCAATACATTACCGTAAAATTTCCTGTGTGGGAAAAAAAATTGTGAAAAGATTAAAATGTTTCCGATTTTTTGCCCGAAAACGAATCTTCGGATTAGTGCACGAAACCCAGCGCAGATGGGATATCTTCGGGATACATGAACATGAACGGGGCAAGCCTGAGTTGGAGTACTATTTATATTTAGACTTTTAACACCCTCTGAGGTTGATAAATTCCAAGAAATTCGAGTTTTTTTCCACAAAAAAATATACATTTTATTTTGAATTTTTTGAGTTGTTAGACTTTGATAAATACAGTAACCCCCTTATTGTCAGGTGACTCCAAAGGAGTGAAACTGGCAGGTAGGAGCCTTTGTGTTGTATAACCTAGGGAATACATATTCGTGGCTTGAGGAAAACCGTAAGCCATATTGGCATTAAGCAAGTGAATAAAAAAAACAGATTTTCAGGAGTGATCCACTTTTGGATTCACGATGGCCGCTCTGTGATGTCACCACGACGCGGTGACATGTGATATCGTCATAATACGTTTCTTCATGAAAATTCAAAATAAAAGATTACCAGAGACCTGACTTCATTGCCCCAATATAAGTTTTTCTTTGTAAAGCTCCTGGGTGCTCCTAAATTAATTTCCTGTTACCTAACCTCCAGCTTTATTCTTGACTATGCTTTTTTCTGCCTGCCCTGATCTTTTTGCCTGGATGCAGCTATGAACTCTCTTAACCCCTTCGGAAACCTCATATTGGACTTTTCTGCATATACAGTAGCTTTCTTTTTTTGTCCCAACTTCCACCTATAAGTGCCGCTAGGCCCTGACACAGATATAGTGCAAAGTGAAATGAAGAGGCCTTATACCAGACAAGTGGTTGAGGCAGGCAGCCACAAACAAGTCTGTCAGGCAGGCAGGAGGTCTGGAGGTGGCAACCAAGAGCTACTACAAATTGTAAGCCAGGAGTCAAACCAGGAATTTAGAGGGCAAATAACAAGGGTAAGGCAAGAACACAGAAGGAGCTAGATCATAAAACAGAGTTCAATGAACCAACACTGAGTGGGGGAGGCATGTTTATATAGCTATATTTGCAACTAATCTTTGGTTTCTGATCGTCTGTTTGATGGTTGAAACTACAGCCCTTTTACATGGCTTTGGTCCCTTGTTCAAAACTTGCTGCTGTAATCTTTTGTGTATGGCCATAAGCAAATCATGTGCCTCTCTACCTTGTAATGAGTGTTAAGGAACTGTTACCCTATGTAAAGAACAGCTTTATAGAAAATATCAAGATTGATGAAAATAGAATATAAAAAAACACCATTTGCTTCAGGTCTAGTAAACCACAGAAACCAAATAGCAGGCAGCAATTACTTGTCAACTGCTTGATAACATCTGATTGGTTGCATTGGGCAAGCCTTTTATAATATTGCATCAAATGTGGGTTACTTGTAGCAGTGATGAAGCATTGACTACGGCTTTGTACTGTATGATTTCAATTAGCTATCAAGCAAGGAAGAGGAATGGCATGTCAAGATAGGTGAAGAGCAAATATATTTTATGCTTGTGCATGTAGCGACAATGGGACGCTGACAAGGACCCAGGTTTTCTCTCAAGCACTGCTTTTGTGTCAATATATTATGTTTGGCTCTTACAATTTGAACCTTGAAAACCTTAAGTCTGCATATGAATGTAAAATTAGAATCCAACAAGACAAGTGCTGATACAATATTTACTTATTTGCTATCTACTCATGTTATACACTTCTTACAATTCTACTAGACCCTTGTGTCATTTTCACCATAGTGTTGTTTACAGTTTTAGGAAGCCAGTATCTGGCAAAACGTGTAGCAGTTTGCTTTGACCCTCTTCATTTTAATTTGATTATAATGGTTTTAATTGGTAATGCACAATATTAACGCTGTACAGACATCATACTGTGCCCAATCAGTGAGTATTGTGTTCAACAGTGGATTTTTTTTTCAGATACCAGGAAATTAGTCAACTGCAGCTGTGGGGGACCAGGAACATATGACATAAAAAAATAAAGAGAATAGTTGCCAACTCTTAATGATCTCCTTCAACTTTCTAACTTTCCAAACAGAGTAGAGCATTCATGCAAGTATTAGTATTTGAGCTTTACCAGTGTTTCATATACTTTGAATACAACATTTACAGTCATGTTATATAAGTTCAGATAATATGAGAAATCAATTTGTTCCAATTCTTCCTATTGCCCCATGAGGATTTAACTAAGAATGTTGTGTTATTCTTTGGTGTACTTTCTTTCAATAATTGAGATGGGAAGTAGTTACTGTAGACAAATTGTACTAAAAACCAAAAAGATTTTTGTGTCCTGCCTACAAGACAGCACATACTGTAGATATCATGCATCCGTGTAGTCAATTGTGACACTCCATTTACTATATTTTTGCCCTTATAAATATACAACTAACAGCCCTATATATTGAGAAATAGTAAATGCAGTATTGAACGCAAGATTTATGAATTTTTTAATGAAAAAAACCCCATTAAACTAAGTTTTGTTTCACAATTATTTATGAGCGCTAGCATTCTTATGGAAACATTTGATTCAGAAAAAACAGTTGAATTAAGTAGCACTAAAACACTTGATTGTTTCATTGTTTCACTATTGTTTTCAAATTCAGCTTTTTTTAATGAATTAATCTTCAAAACTTGAGTTTTCAAGATTTATATAGAGTTGAATTCATTTCTCTGTTGCTTTAATTGGGTATTACATGAATATTACTCTCTAAGGAATATTGCATTTTGGTTTGTTATACCTGTACTAATATTCTTCATTTCAGTTTCCGTTTTTGCGTGCCTACATACCTAAATGACAGTCTTCAAAGACTGTTTCTGTTGACTTAAACAATATGTATGAGGCTAAAATAGTCTGTGAACAATTACCAGTCGGAAAGAATAATTTAAAGCTTTGCAATCATATGAGAAGGGCTACAGAAGCAGCAGACAACTGCTTTGTTCAATAATATAGTATTGCCTCGTGTTTAAATATTTTTTTTAAGAGACTGAAAATGCCATTTTAAACATTGTCTCTTTTAATCTCATATTGCATCCAGGATAAAATACAAAACTGTGAATAGAAGATTAAGCCAAGTGATCTTTATTTTTCAGGCAAGATAAATGACCCCTTTAGAGCAACCAGGCTGGGACATTAAGAATATATTTTCTGCACTTAGAATGTGCTTATGGTGGGAAAGATTAATTGGCTTCTCATGGAAAATGTAATCATAATATAATAATGCCTATAATTTAGCACAAACTATATAAATCATTATATACGGTCTGAACTTGAATGTACAGTAAGTTTTGTGTTACTGTTGGGGTTTATAATATCTCACATATAAAAATGGGAGAATTCTTTATATTTATCTAGAGTTCTGTGGCATGAGTACATATTACATTGTTATATCTAATGACCTAATGCTGGTAAGTTAGTTTTATACTATTTCTGTTTGTAAACATCCTTGTGTATACCCATTAAATTCATTTATATACTGTCAATGGAACACAAACCTCAAAAGGCTTTAAAAAATTATTATTTTATCGTCTAACCTCTAAACAGTGCAGTATTTGACCTTCTAATATGATAATACAGGTATAGGATCCATTATCTGGAAAGCTGTCCAAAAAAGGAAGGGCATCTCCCATAGACTCCATTTTAATCAAATAATTCACATTTGTAAAAATGGTTTCCTTTTTCTCTGTGGCAATAAAACAATACCTTGTACTTGATCCCAACTAAGATGTAATTAATCCTTATTGAAAGCAAAACAATACTATTGGGTTTAATTCATGTTTAAATGTTATTTAAGTAGACTTGTGGTACGGAGATCCAAATTGCGGAAAATCCCTTATCTGAAAACCCCCAGCTCCCTTGCATTCTGGATTACATGTCCCATGCTTGTAATGGCAAGCAAATATGATATGACAGTCAAGCTATTTTTGATAACAGCAAGATGGCTGACACAGAACTGGTAGGGATGATTTTTATTGCAATACCCCCTTGCATCTCAAACTTGGTTGCTTAAAGGAAAGGTTTACAGTATTTGCCTTTTAAGATGGCCGTACATGGAAAGATTTTTATGCTGTGATGCCTTAATTTTGGCCCTATTCCAAGATTAATAATTTATGTTCTTGTTCATGAGAGGCCAAGTTGGGTGGTATAATTTGCTCACACATTGGCAGCTTTATAGAAGAAAACTTTTCCAAGGATGTTTTGCTAAATGATTTTCAAAGGAAAACAAAATTCAAGGACACCTAGCCCATTTTACATTATACAATAATAGGGTAATGATTTTACTCGGCTCAATATATCCATTGAAATAATGAGTATAATGCCTTGGCAGAACAGATATTGAGCAGAATGTCTTTCCTTTATACAGTATATCTATTTTTGTTCTTTTTCAAATTTTCTTCACCTTGGGAAATATGTTCATGTGCAAAAATGTTGAGTAAGAGAGACATTACCATACCTGGAGCATTCAGAACAATTTTGACTATAGGTTATTGTTACAGAACAATTTTAGGTTAAAAAAAGTCATCATTCTAGTAAATGGCTCAAAATGCGGTAAAATGCAACTTTCCACAAACAGGGAAACATTTGTATGGGAAGAATGCTTTCACTCATATTTCACTCATATTTGCAGCAGAAACGCAATCTTTGATAAACCTGCCACTAATTATGGATCTAAATTTTAAACAAACCAACAAACTGATCTAATATTTACTGTAACTTATTTAACCCTAAACAAATTCCATTTTTTTTTTTTTTACAATGTAAGGTCTTTCTGATTTGCATCTGTATGCTGAAGTATTTATTAATAAATGGATCAAACTTCCTGAAAATCGTTTAATTAGCTAGTGTGGGCTGAAGATATGCTATAGACTATAAGTGTGACAAGCTACCATGTATCAACATGTAACCCAGTATTCTATAATTAATTTAAATGTCATTTATTTTTCCTGTTTAAGCAGTGTGGCAGCAGAAAAGTTCATTTGTGTATGGCTAAACAGAAGGAACTCTAGAGCTAAACAGATTCAACTTGGGCAGATGATACTGCATATAATGGAGATAGAGAGCTATAAAAAGCAAATGCAAAGGTAGAGGGTTGATAGAGGTACAGTACTAAAGAAGCATGCTAAGAGAAGAGAAATGACAGGAGCATATTACTCAGGGGGAAAGGAACACATGGAGGTTACCAATAAATGGCTTTCTATTGCGGGACTTGTAATTATATATGAATATAAAGCATCTGATCTATTATTCTCATTAATATTCTCTGCAGGGCTGGGCCAAGCCGACCGGGCACCCTAGGCAACCCGGTCGGCTAACCCCGGGTTTTTTTTAGCTCTGTGATCAAACTCTCTCTATATATAGCTATATAGCTATAATAGGATCTATTCCAGTGGAGTAACTCTGGGGACCTGACCCCCAGCAAAATCATGGATAACCAGCGGCACTCACAAAAATGAGGGTCTTCCATGCCGTGAATTAAATTGGGGGTAACTCTCAGGTAACTCACCGGCCCTCTTACAGGTGTTTTGTCTGCTTCCTCTATTCTCGCAGCAGCTACTCCTACTGCAGACTCTCCAACATAGACCACCCCCTCCAGCAAATGGGGTCCAAAGAGACCAAACACATGGTGACTCTCCCTTTTAAAGACTAAACATACCTGACACCCCCAGCCAATAACGAACTACCACGGAAACCTCTAACTTTGAAAGCAACTCCCCTCTTCCAACTGAACAAACCCAGCCCTATGCTGAATTAAATGGGGTAAAACCTTTACACTCAATCAGTAGCAAACACAGTACAAATGATATATATATATATATATATATATATATATATATATATTATAAAAATAATATAATTATGGAAATAGCAGTTGTCAGGCAGACATTATAGCTCTGCAGCAATGTTTGGTGAACTAATATAATGCTTGCACTGCTTGTACTAATTCTGCAAGTAGTAGTGCACCATTGGGTCCCCAGCTGTTCTCTCTATGAGCTTTCCAAATATGTATATTTACCGTATATATGCAAGTGAATGCCGGCACTCATGTGTATCAGAAGCACTGTGCTTGGGTACAGTCCACAGAATGGCAGATGCTCATATGCTGAAGGAAATCCACACTTATGGTCTCATCTTGGTCAAAGCTTATGTTTTGGCTGTTACGCCAGCCTTTCTCAAGGCACTACATTAAACTAAATTAGAATTGCTCTTGAAGTAGCAATAATGAAATATGAAACATTTCTGGCAACTGTGTCCCCTTTGAATTTCTGTACAGTATATGTACTGTATAAAAACCTACTATGTTAATTCTTATTGTATGGTAGAACTGGTTTATGAACATAGGTGCAAATTAGCACCAGCGCAGTCACAAACAACAACCAACCAGGTCTTTGCTTTCTTTACTTGTAGTAGACTGTCCAAAGCTAATTGTTTTTATTGGCGACTATAATTTAGCATAGCACCTATGTTGATAAATGTATAGTGTCTCGAATAGCTGTTTGTAAATACTAGCACAGAATATGCAAAGTGCAAAGAGTGTATAATTGTTGATAAGTGGGACTGACTATATCTATATACTGTAATGAAGAAAATACTGCTGACAGTGTAAAAGAATTAAAAATAGATTTTTCCAATTAAAAAACACTATTTTTCAAAGCATGATTATTTATTTAGATTAAATCATGATTCTTATTTTTAAATACAACCAAACAACCATATTAAAACCAATTTTAATTGTTTCCCATGTCTTTATTATGTATGGTCTACCGTCATTGGTCATTTTCAACTATGCATACTAAAATGGCAATATTCTGTGTAGCAGAAGGAAGAAAACAAAACAACATGAAAAGGAAACCACAGAAAGCCCTCGCTGAGAACTACAGGCTACACATATTCACCAGTGGATATTGACAGCTTTGCCTCTTTGCTCTGTCAGATGCTGTTTGTAGATGATTTTACGGTTCCTCTGGGTTCTTTGAAAATATTAAATGTGTCCTGAACTATGTCTGAAAAATATTGTTGTAGCATCCAGAAACAATCTCCTATTAGAATTGTTGTTATTACACAGCAGCTGTTCAGTTATTGAAAAAATGTATCTCTTCTGCAAGTTTAACTTATAGAACCTGACTAATAAGTGGTATATTACTGAGTTCAATTGTATTATTCAAGCTCAGTACCTTGAGTCAATGGCACATGGGCCTTTGCTGCGGTGCTCTCAAGGAGAGTTTCATCGCTTAAAGCATCCTCTTGTAGCTGCTTCCTTCATTAGATTGGCTATTTTCTATGTTAAACCACAGGGCCAGTGAGAAAGTTGAAAAAATGTGTGTGATACTCATCACGGTGGTGGTTTGCCACAAGCAGTATGCTGTACATTCTGAATGTATGGGTCTGCAGGCAAGGATAACATATTGATTGTGGATTCTTTCTCTGAGGCAAAAGCCAGATAAGTTACCATATTCAAAGTCATGAAAAGGTCCTTGACTCTAGCCATACAAAAGAGCACTAGGGATTACAGCCCGCTATGCAGATAGTAATAGATGCACCACCCTGGAGATAACCTAACATATCTGGCAAACAACCGGTCAATTGAAATGTACCAACTAGTGTTTATCTATTGTTTATTGATCTTGTGGATATTAGCTGTCAGGGCCACAAGCTTGTCAGGACCAGGAAGTATAGCTTAAATTAATTGGTCAGTGTAAAAATAAAAACTGGGTAAATAGATAGGCTGTGCAAAATAAAAAAATGTATCTAATATACTTAGTTAGTCAAAAATGTAATGTATAAAGGCTGGAGTGACAGGATGTCTAACATAACAGCCAGAACACTACTTCCTGCTTTGCAGCTCTCTTGGTTTCCACTAATTGGTTACTAGGCAGTAACCAGAGACTTGAGGGAGAGCCACATGGGTCATAAATGTTGCTTTTGAATCTGACCTGCATGCTAAGGATCAATTACAAACTCACTAAACAGTTATGTCCCACGTGGGCCTGACTAAGAGTTAGTGAGCTGGAAAGCATCCAGTCCCTCCAGCCTTTATAGATTACATTTCTGGCTAACTTACCATATTAGAAACATTTTTAATTTTGCACAGCCTATCTATTTACCCAGTTTTTATTTTTACACTGAACTGTTCCTTTAAGGTCCTGAACAGAGATGAGCAGTGCAGCTGCTACTTGTTCTCCCTCCTCCTCAACCCACTGCTTCTTCCTCCTTTCTGTGCTAATATGCACAAAAAAAGGGCCTCCAAGCTGCTGGAACCACTTGATGCCTACCTTGTTTTCCTTCTCTTCAGGCCAAGAGCTCTCCAAAAGGACATGATTACTATTAACAATACATTAGAGGACAGTGGGAGGGTCGCATATTTTTTCATATAGAAGAACTATGAATATGGTTCTTTACAGTGAGGTCAGTGAGGCTGTGTAAACACCTTGCTGGGTGATGTTGTGATGGAAGATTATATATATGCTTTATAGAGTGGCTTGGATGACTTCTTGGACAAGCATAATATTCAAGAGTACAATCATTTGAAAATCTACAGTTAATTTAAGGGAGAAACAACCCCCTCCCCCGGGCAAATGCCCTTAACTCTTTACTTACCCCTCCGTGCAGATTCTGTCCAGCGGAGTTCATGGGTGTCATCTTCAGCCAATTCGGTAATCTTCTGTATGAGATGGCGCTTCGGCAATTTTCACAAGTTGTCGTGAAACAGAAAATTGCTTCAACTTCGCATGTGCCGCTTTGCCGGTCTCATACTGAAGATTACCGAAGAGAAGAAGATGGTGGCCTTGAACTCCGAATGATTTTTGAACTCTTGATGTACAGTAACTCAACTGGCAAATTCTTCCTTCAAATACGGTTGGTAGGAACCAATTTTTATTTTATAAAAATTGGTTTTATTTTTATAATGAGGATAAGATAACACCACAACAGTCACTACATAATATGTATTTGTATATTTTGTGACAGGGTGTTTGGGAGTCACCACTGTCTTGGAGGAAAGTGCACTGAAAAGAGTGTATTTAAGATGCATGATATGTGTTACAGAGGGATACCCAGCACAGGAAGGGTTAATATTCCCTCTCAGCCAAGTCATCAAATAGCATCTGAGAGAGGAGCTACCTGGAAATGTAACGGTAGAACTACACGATCGCTTTTACCTACGATAGCATCCGTTCCGTCTCGCTGAAATGATTCGCAGGCGTCGGATGCGCCGAATCTAAGGCAAGTAATAGGAATGTCAGATGTTGTCGATGCGTGCATTTGTCATGACACGGCTGTCTTATGCAAACCAAATTCCTATTACTCTCTTTAGATTCGGCGTCTGAATGGATGCTATCGTAGATAAAAGCACTTGTGTAGTTCTACCCTTAAAGGGCTGTGTTTCTACACCGTAGAGCTCTCCAGATACCTCCTAGAGTGGAGGGAAGTGTGGTGCTGTCTGCTGGGAGAGACAATGCCTGGCAGACAATTACAGAAGCTGGTGAGTCTAAATCCTTGGTAGGGGAAGAAAAGTTAAGAGACTAGTGAGTAAATGGGGTTTGGTCAGAAGCCTGAATATTCCAGAGTGTGGAAACCAACGTGTATGGTGAGAACCCCAGTGTGGGGAAAAGTCTTAGACTGAGTGTTATTAAAATGCTGATGAACTGTGTTCCTGTACCCCAGTGACTAAATGTTGGAAGAGTTTTCCTAAATAAACCTGTGTTTTTGCCTGAAGACACATTGTCCCTGTCTTTAAGCTCCTGATCCTCTGCTTACCTGCCTACCATAGCTAATTTCCCACACAATATGTTATATATTTGAGACTGATATGCCATCCACTTCTTCTGTAAACTGTATCCTCAAGCTATTTTGTAATATTCTTGTTTAAATATCACATTGTACTATTCCCCCATGTTTATATAAGGATTTACTTTGGAAAATACAAATCTTTCATTGGCCTTTCAGAAAGATGTGCAAAAATGTCAGTGCTTTATTTGGTTACCATTTTTCTGAATCATTTGTTACCATTTGTTGCAGAATTGAGAAAGAAACAATCCGCAGGAGATAAGCAGATGTAATTATTAGTGGTTTTGCCTGCTTGGTTTGAAAGCTGCAGACATCAAAGAAGACTTGGAGTAGGTAAAATAAATTACCTCCGATTGATTTCCTGTTCTTCTTTATATTATTAAAAGGAAGCAGATCTCTGGTGCTGTTATTGCTCCACTTAAAGTGCAACTATAAAAAAGAATATTTGGATTTGAACCTCAGCTATTTGTTTAGCAAGGAGCTATAAGGGAAAGTACAAAAATTAGGTGCAAATTGTATCAATCAAAATATGTCTTCTTGATACAGTAAGGGTGCCTTGTAATCACATGTCTGCTGTCGTCATGGCTTTCTAAGCCAGTAGTGCTTCCTCCATCATCTTGAGGTGACAATGTATCTGACCATAACTAGCTGTGGTCCTGTAACATACTGCCTGGGCTTGAACCAGTGACTTGGGGGCAAATTCACTAAAGGACGAAGCGCCTAACGCTAGCGTTTAATCGCTAGTGTAGCGCATTTTCGTTAATTCGCTGATTCACTGGCTGGCGTAAATTCGCTAGTGTTACTTCGCACCCTTACGCCTGGTGAACCTTACGCTTCCCCTGAGCGCAACTTTGGATTTTAGTGAATTTGCGTAGCGCTGGCGAAAATACGCCTGGCGAAGCTGACGCTGGTGCAATTACGAATCTTAGTGAATTTGCCCCTTGGTGTTTTCATGCTGCCTGCATTACTTCTACTTTATAGGGGTATATTTATCAAAGAGTGGAATTAGAGATTGCCATAGTCCTCTAGAGTAAAATTCCACCACTCTCCATTCATTTCTATGGGATTTTGAAAGGCATATTTATCAAAGGATGAAATTTCACTTTCACCCATTAATAAATACTCTTTTAGAAATTCCATAGAAATGAATAAGGAGTGGGGGAATTTCACTCTAGAGGACTTCACTCTTTGATAAATATACCCCTATATGAGCAGAGAGCTATGGTCCTGTTTCACTGCTATTGCTATCCCTGTATTTGCAGGTAGGCATGGCTTGTTTTACTTGTTGCTAATCTGGACACAGGTGATCAGTATAAGCCATTAAGGTGGCCATACACTCACTGATATTATCGTACGAAACAAATTTTTGTATGATATTCAGTGCTTGTATGGCAGGAGACAAGCCAACCGATATCGGCAGAAAACTTGGATAACGGTCAGCTTGTCAATCGACCCAGGCCAAAAGTTTTGATTGGGTGCCTATTGTTTCTACCTGTATATCTGATGATTTAGCTCTACATGTGTGTATTGAAACAAACAATCTTTCTTGGAAAGATCTTTTCCAATTTATTTCTTACTAAGAAATGTTATAGTTTAGCAACTTTTGTGTCCCCTGAGATAAGATGAAATATGGACTTACCAGCACACAAAATTGTAACCCCAAATGTATGACAGCACAAATTTTAATTGGGCTTATAGTATAACACCTTAGCTCTGGTGTAAGTGCCACATGCCTTTCAATACTTTCAGTCCACATGCGCATTTTTATTTCTCTTGAATGTAAGGCACTGCTTTGGTTATACACAGACTAGCAAGCTGGCTATTTTATCTGATGGACTGACTTGCCATGCTAAATGTACATGCCATAACTATTGATGGGCAAAAAATGTTGCCATTGTTGAATTCTCAGCGAATTTAGCAGTTTTGCTGCAGGAAAATTTGTTTGTGAAACCACTGCAAAAATTTGCCAGGCGACTCGTTTCGCCGTGTGTCAAAAAAATAAACGCACGCAGCAAAAACGACATACAAATATGTATTTTTTACGTGTGCCAAAATCGAAGCGGGCGCCAAACCAGTTTTACAAATGTTTTGGCGTTTTGTGAATTTCTCCAGAAATTCACAAATTATTCGGCAATACGCAGCAGATTCACCTATCACTAGTCGTAGCAGTAAATGTACATGCCATGCTTTAGCACAGAATAATGTGTGTGTGAGTATAATGCTGGCCAGCTTTGTGAAAGAGCAAAAAGTCAAAATGTAAATCCAGAGAGCAGACACCCTTGACCTAGAGTACTTGACCTAGAGTTACCCACAAAAAAAGCGGGCACCCTGCGGAATGAGGGGATGATTTTCAGGTGCGGGTATAGCTATGGGTCTGAGGGTCGGGATGCTGGTCTCATCTAAATTTCTTATGTAATATTTTCTATATTTTACTCCTTTTAACGTTTTACAAAACGTGTTTCTGTCCCCGCCCACTTTTGATGACGTTACTTCCGGTTTGCAGCACCATCACTTCCTGTTTGATGGTGGTTGGCGGGTTGCGGGTAGGGTTGCGAATAAGGCAGTTGTGGGCCCGGATCAAAGTGAGAAAATATGCGGGTTGCGGTTCAGGTTGCAGGTTGCAGGCTGCGGGTTGCGGTTTCGGGTTGGGTAAGGGTCTTAGAAATTGGTTCCGCACAGGACTCTACCTTGACCCTTACTGGGCTGGGGTTTAAAAAAATACTCTTTAAATTACAGACTGTTATGAAAGAATTCAAAATAACCTTGTAAACTATGTGTTGTTTGGTCTTTTATGCAAATCCTGTGAATGCACAACTGAAATACAGTTAAGCTGGCGATACACTGCAATATCCGCAGCATTTTCAAGCCTGACATGCTGGGCCACATTGGAATGATCCAATAGATGGTAAAGTGTCAGTAACAGAATGAGAATTCTACTGTATATGTATGCAATTTGTACTACTTTATATATTTAGAAAAGCTTTGTAGATTCTGAAACCAAAATATCGCTTCAAGTAAGTTGTGAGATTCCTTTGCCTCCTTGCCCCACCTGGAAAATATTCTGCGGACACCCATGAATGTGTGTCCATAATCACTCCATCAGTAACTGAGTCTTCCAACTGGTATTAACGGGACGGCCAATTTGGGAACATTTGATTTCCTCATAACCATATGAGCCATATTTATCTAATTTATTAGCTCCATGTATTACAGTATGACCCATGTATAACCCCCTGGTGTTCAAGTTCCCTTGACTTTGAACTGTATCAGCTTTCTGGAGTATTAGCCCTAGTGGCAAATGCACCACCTGTTTATTAAGCCTTTTCTTTTTTTTTTTATAAATGTTTTTATTTATTTTCATAAATGAAAAAGAAAATCAAACAAAGTAAATAAATAATCTGTTCGGAATTTGGAGGAGCAAAAGGAGGCGCCATAAACCATACAGTTTAACATGTATAGACATCGAACAAGATATTCACGTAACTTTACCATTTCCATCAAACAGCAGTTTGAAAAGGTGTGGAAGACCATAACCAAAATTCCATCCTTGTCGCTTATATACTACTTGCAGATAGCAATCTATTGATTTGGTGACTCCTGGGGGGTGATTGATGACTCTGTGATCTATAAAGATTCTGTATGTAATGATTTGTATCTTGTACTGCATTATAGTTGAATAGCAATTCTGTGTCGAACCACGTGGTATTTCGAAATGTGTAAATCGTTAAATGTCTAGTATGAGTGGGGAGTGAGGATATATATGTCATCCATGTTGAAATGTTTTTTTCTGTGTGTTCCTCTTTATTTGTAGTGGTTTCTAGCCAGTCCATGTGGAAGATATGGTGAAGTTTTTGTTTAACTAGCGAAAGTGGAGGTACCGATGGGGAAAGCCAATGGTGAAGAATATTTTTCCTAGATGCTGCCATTAGTCTTTCTGCTAGGCGTCTCTCAGATCGTGATAGTGTTAGTTGTGAAGGGGGGGGGACCCAAAAAGTACCCATAATAAAGTAAAGGGAGCTGTCTGTTGTGTTAAAGATCTCCAATATCCCTGCACATTTTCCCAGAATTTCTGTATTAAGGGACAAAGCCAAAGAATCTGGTCTGCTCGAGACTGATGGCATCTCAGACAATTGTCCCTGTCCAAAGTGCCAATATGATAGCGCCTGAGTGGTGTAAGATAAGAATGATGTAAGATCTGTAGTGACATTTCCTGATATTTGCTGGAAGATAATACCTGCATAGTTTTTGCATGGTATTGAAGTATTTGAGCTGTATCTATATGCAGAAGTACTGAAGTCCATTTAGATAGAAGTATCCGTTGATTCTACTGGTAATGTGGTTCGAATTATCTGGTATATCTGGGATGTAGTTTTGAATGAGTAGCTTTTTGGTATATATTTAGTATATTTATTGGATTGTCTTTATCTGCCTGAGATAGATGTTGAAGAACCGTCTTAGTGAAGTGGATAATTTGAATTGAAAGTAAATAATCATTGGAGAAAAAGGGGAATTTTCAAATAAGAGTTTATTTTGGTGGTATAGTAAAAGTCTCACTAATGATATCTTTTACCAATCTTAAATTTTGATTTTGTCAGTCCAAAACTGTTTTATTTTTTTCCCCTCTAGGGAAGGTTGGGTAACCAAGCCATGTCAGATATATAGAATGATTAGGAGCTAATTTATATCTGCACCGCACTGAAATCCAAGTTTTGTATGTGTCAATCATATCTTGGGGTATATCTTTTAGGGAGGAGTGGAGAAGCACATTAAGAGATATGCCACCTGACAGAAGTTGATCCACTTCTGTTGAAGTGTAAACATTTCTGTTATACATCCAATCACCTACAAATCTGAGTAATGATGCTTCATTATATTCCCATATATTTGGAAAATTGACTCCACCCTTATCTTTGGTTTGTTGTAGTTTAAACATACTTATCCGTGGTCTCTTTCTTTGCCAGATAAAAGTGTGGAGCATTTTAAGTCATCTTTTGTAGTCTGATGGCTTTATGCTATTAGGTAACATCTGTATTTTGTAAAGAGTTTTTGGGAATAGTATCATTTTTATTAAGTGAATTCTGCCTAGAAAGCTAAGATTCAAATTATCCCAAGATTTTAAATCTTGCTGGATCTTGTCTATAGTATGACGAATATTAATCGGATATAATTCAGTATGTTTTTTTAGTAGTTTTATTCTCAGATACGTGATGTAAGATTTTGCCACCTTTAAGGGAAAATCGCTATTTCTGCTTGTTATACCAGAATCCCCAAGTTCTAGTGCCTCCGATTTATTTAGATTAATCTTAATTCCGCAAAAGTGCTAAAAGTTTCTATTGTTTCTATGATCGTAGTCAATTCTATTTGGGGATTGTTAACAAATAAAAAGATGTTGTCAGCAAAAGCTGTTATTTTATGTTTGGTATGGCCCAGTGGAATCCCTGCAAATGTCTTATTTTGCAGCAAATGTTTTATTAAGGGATCTAATGCAATATTAAATAATAAAGGGGATAAAGGGCAGCCTTGCCTGGTTCCCTGTTGAATTTCAAATGATTCCGAATTATAACCGTGAGAAAAGTTTGGGGAGAGTTATATAATGCTTTGAATAAGTTTAGCATGTGTAATCCAAAATGTTGGAACTTTAAAAGTCTCCTTATATGAATATGAGCGATCCTATCAAAAGCCTTATCTGCATCCAAATTTATTACTAATCCTTATTGTCTCTTTTCTAGGTTACAGTGATAAATAGCAGCGATTGCTTTCCTAATAGCTTGGACCGGATATCTGTTTTGGAGGAAGCCCATTTGATTAGAGGTAAGTATAGCAGGGAGAATTTTTTGTAGTCTATTTGCCATTATTTTTGTTATTATCTTTAGGTCCTGGTTTAATAGGGAAACTGGTCTATAGGAGGATGGGTCTGTACGTTCCTTTCCTTCTTTATGCAGTAATTCTAGCATCCGCTGCTTTATCCCATAACTGATTCCCTTGTAGGATGTTGTTATATAAAGATGTTAACAAAGGGGTTGTTTCTGGTAGTAGCAGTTTATAAAATTCCACTCCTAAGCCATCTGGGCCTGGAGATTTGCCATTTTTAAATTTAGCGATAGTCATTGCAACCTCTGTTTCCGTAACAGATGCATCTAGGATTTCCCTATCCTGGACAGAAAGCTTATTCAGACGAGCTTCTTGGAGAAATTTAAGGCCATTCTCTGGGGAATCGAGAGTCCGTTGATAAAGTGTTTTGAAATGAGATGTCATCACGTTTGTGATGTCTTTTGTATTACGAGCCCATCCTGTGGGAGTTTTGAGTTTCTGGATAAAAGTATTGGACTGTTGTCTTTTGACTAAATTTGCTAATAGTTTCCCTGATTTGTTTCCCCATCGATAATATCTATTAGCTATTAAGCCTTTTCTTTATCTCAGATTTGAAGGGCAAGGAAAGCCATCTACTAATTATATGTCCTTTTTTCAGGTGCTGTCAATACCGTTTAATCTGGTTCTGACTTCAACTACACATACTCCTGGTCACTGATCCTGCCAGAGATCAGGGAAAAGGACATCAAGCTGCCCAACATGGCAGCCACCATTACCTCTGTGCAACTCCATTGAACTTCTATCAACAGGTAAATAGCTTTTCTTTCCCTTTAAGATCAGCGTCTTTTCCTTTGAAGCAAAGGGGAAGATTAGTTCTTTTCAATACTTCTCTGACATGACAAATGCCAAAAAGCTTGTACAAACCCCTCTGCAAGAAATTAATTTTAGCTTATTGACTGTGTGTGTGTGTGGGGGGGGGGTGGTCAGACAAGGTACTGGGACAAGCAGTATTGCTTTGGGCAAGAATACTTTGATTTTTAGGCACATTTACTACAGTGTGAATTTTCTCTTCACCTAACCTCACCACAATTTGCCTCACTTCGCCAGGTATTTTCACAACACTTCTCCATATTTATGAAAAATCGTAAGTTCACTTTTTCAAGAGAATTGTGTTGAATTTTCTCCTGGCAAAAATTCTCTGCGTAAATTTGCCAGTATATTTCCCCATACAATACAATTCTTTAGAGAATTTTCGCTAGAGAATTTTCGACATGGAGACAAGTAGCATGGAAAGGGCAATGTTGATTGCGGTTTAAATGTGGCTGCTCTATCTTTATAATGGGAGTTCGCCAGCCTAAACCTGGCGAAATACACTTTAGCGAAAAGGGTAGCGTTTGCACTTTGATAAATTACTGGATTTTCACTAGAGAATTTTCACTCGTGAAACGGTGCAAAAGTTCTCTAGCACTGAGGTTTTCCTCTTGCGCATTGTCCTCTTTGCCATTAAGTGAATAGGTGATGTCGTGCCAAATTGTCTTTTTGGCAAATTTTCTCTAAACATCCACAATTCGCCCTTTATTAAATGTGCCCCAAAGTCTCTCAAGAAATGTTCATATAAACCTTACCCTTCCTGGCCAAGCAATGTGCCTGCTGAACCTTGCTGTGTCACATATATTATTCAAAAACCTTAAGAGTCTCATTCTTTGTTCCTTGTAAGCAGCAGATACAATATTCCAATAATCACCCTGTAAATGACTGAAGATCTACAATTGTTTGCAGCCTGTTGGCAATAAAGGTCCCTTGCTGAGCTGGGATGCAGTACCCAAACAGAAAATCGCATGCTTCTTGTTATTTTAGATTAAAATAAGCCTGACGGTTATTACATCAATTAGCTGCATGTTTACTGACATTTACAGCACACAGTAAATATCCAGTGATTCCTAACATTGGCAGACTCGATTTTTCACACAGAATGGTATTATAATTCTTAGTTGTATACATACCTTTTCTTATATAATAAACTTGATTACCATTGAAGCAAACAAAACCATAGCAACGAATAGAATATAAACTTTGAGTGGCATAGTGTAACTTCAACAATTGTAGATTCCGCACCTCCTCTCCTTTCCTATGGAAATCCTGCCTGGTGGTGCTGAACTCCCTAGACGGTCGGCACGCGTCAATCATACGTAAGAATCTTGGAAAGAGAGCCGCACATACACCATATTGTTTTGCAGGCGGGGAACTTGCCCCTTTTATTTTAATCACCCGTGCATCGTAAGTGTAACTTCACACCTCTGTTTGTACATGCTACAGAAGTGCAAAATGGGGAAATAAAGTTTTGCAAAACAATAAATGCACACTGAAAAAACATATCCTCACTGAGCAGTAACAATGGTTACCACCCACTAATAAAAGGAAATATAATTCTTAATACATTTCAATTATACATTAATTAAAAAATAACATGAAGTTATTTGCAAAAACAATTGCTACTGAAAGCAATATTTGTCCCAATTATATTCTCAGCACTGCTGGTTCAGACATCTGAAACTTGACCAGGGCAACTCCTATTGTCAAACCACATCTCACATTTCCCTATCTATCCCAAGACAGCACACACACACCATAGTCCAGGATGGAAATGAAAGTCCACAGCTTTATTAATATAGTAAAAACAAGTCAATCTAATGAATTATATGATGATGTGGGAATGCTTGCCTACTCCACTTGAGTGAACGGTCCTAGCAACCCGGTGTGCACTCAATGCACTCAAAGCATTTCTGCCCTACTTCGGATAGGAATTTTTTAAGTGAGCCACCCCATGATCCTAGCAGTCCGGCGTTCCTACAACACCCCTCTGCTCTACTTGGGGTAGGAATACCTTGTCCTTGCTTCAGGAGGTACCCACTGGCCCTACACCTATCACTTCCTCCCAACTCTGGCTTAGCCGAAACCTCTAGGCCACTACGATCTCGCTGGGAATGTCCTTACCTTAAACAACCTTAGCACTCTATCCTCTACTGGCTGGGGTCTGAACTAAACTTACATTGCTTTAACAAAAATTTAGCACATTACACCTTTCACCCCAATAATTTTAAATGCAACCAAAGCGCATATGAACCCAATATTTACACTTTACAACATTTTCACAGAGCATTTCTCAGTTACAATCAGCTTTAATCCTCAGTCTATCCCTTACACTGGTGCGATCCTGGGGTCGCTGCTGCACCCTTCTCCAACTGCGCTTTAAACTTCAGAGTAAAAGTTCAGGGTCAAAGGGGGGCCGCATTGCTTGTACAATGATTGCTATAGTGCTCTCCGCACCAGTGGAGCAGAATTTCCAGAAATTCTGCTTTTAAAGTTACAAGAGGTGGCTTTTTGCTCCCCCTGGTAACTGGTCACTCACTGCAGCCTGAGGAAAGGTTTTGTGCCCTGGGCAGGTAGGTGGGATGCTGTCCTCCAGGCTGCTAATCTTGCATCTGCTCTCAAAGGGGTTGGTCACCTTTGAGTTAACTGTAGTATGGAGTAGAGATTGATATTCTGAGACAATTTGTAGTTGGTTTTCATTTTTTATTATTTGTGGTTTTTGAGTTATTAAGCTTTTTATTCAGCAGCTCCAAAACTTACCTTAGCAACCATGCATTGATTTGAATAAGAGACTGGAATATGAATAGGAGAATAATGTAGCATTACAGTACATTATTTGTTTAGATGGGGTCAATGACCCCCATCTGAAAGCTGGAAAGAGTCAGTAGAAGAAGGCAAATCATTAAAAAACTATATAAAATAAATAATGAAGACCAATTGTAAAGTTGCTTAAAATTGATAATTCTATAACATATTAAAAGTTATCTTTAAGGTGAACCACCCCTTTAAACTTGCTGTGGTTGCCTAGCAACCTTTAAGGTACTCCTTCCCCTGCCTTCCTAGCACTGTCATGGCTCCCCTTCCTAATTTCTTTTGGGTTGCGGCTAGCTTCATTCATTGATTATGACAAGGATGGTTTTTGGGTGAAGTTTCCCCTTTTGACACCCAGAAAGCCAATTTTCAATGGCAAAGTGTGTCTACAAAAATCTATGCAAAAACAGTACATACTGCATATTCTGTAAGGACTTAATTATTGTACAGTTGGGGTTATAATAAAACAGTACCTGGTACCTGATTCCAACTAAGATAAAATGAATCCTTATTGCAGGCAAAACAATCCTTTTGGGTTTAAAATAATTTTAGTAGACTTACAGTATGTTGATCGAAATTACAGAAATGACTCCAGGTCCTGAGCATTCTGGATAACAGATCCTATACCTGTACAATATTATACACAACTACTAATGTAACATAGGATGGTTATGGCAAGCAAAGACAAGGCACATAACTCTTAACAATTCAAGGATAAGCATGCTTATTTTAATAATCAGTGAATTACAGGTAGTCATTACATAGCAATCAAACTGTAGGTTAATTGAATGAAGTAATAAGGTCATTTCAGAAAGGAACAGATTTCCAATAAGAATCATCAACTAAATAAATAAAAGTAGATTAACACATTGAAAGTAAGCACAGAGACTTTAATTGGAGTTACGTATCCATATTTTCTAATTAACATAAGAGATACTTTTATTTCGCCGGAGGTCTAGCACATATTATTAGATAACAGACATAATTTGAATAGGATACAGATATTAAATTGTATATTATATTTTTAATGGGACATATACTGTACATATACTCAGCAGTGCTACTCCACAAAATGCTGCTGGACTAAATCTCACAGCATTCTATAGCATAGTATATATGATCAATCTTGCAAAATGAAAGCTGCTATACCATAGAGATAGATTCTTAAAACAATACTGCACACGTTTTGTTCCCAAGTCTTTGGGTGGTCCAGTTGATGTAAGTCTAAGAGGATCTTTCGATGAGAATCCTGCCTATTTACACTTGATTTACAGTTGATACTCTCTTTATGCTTTCATAAGATCATCAGTAAATGTATTAAACACATATTTTTAGCTAAACAGAATTATTTCTGACGATTGAAATTTGTTTATATTGTAAAATTGGCAAGCAAAAATTCCAACATTCCAAAATGTTAGATAACATGTAGGGGGTTATTTATCAAGGTTTGAATTTACCTCAATATCGGCTGCTACAAACTCCGATCTAAGCCATTCAGGTATTTAACGCTTATTTATTATTACATTTTCCCGAAAATTTGCTTTGTGGGAAAAACTCAGATTTCTCCTGAAAGCTCCAAAAAAAAGTGAAATTGCCCGAAACCCCTGACACAACCAAAAATCAATGGGACTGTTCCCATTCACTTTTATGCAGCCTCGACAGGTTTGAGATGCCGTGTTTTTATATTCGGGCTTTTAAGCCCTCGAGGTTTAATACATTTTTAATAGATTTTTTTAAAAGCCTATTATAACACAAAAAATCACGAATTTTTTGGATTTCGGGGAATTTCAGGTATTCTAAACTTAGTAAATAACCCCAGTAGTTTACTGACATTAGGGTATGTGTATTTCCGGAAGTGCAGTGGCAGTCCCTGCAATCTTTCAGTCAGTTACATATAACACCATTTTCATTAATGGTATTTGAGGGAAAATGCGATCCTTGATGTTCCCTACAGTTGCACTCATGCTTCATGCCTTACGTTCCAAATTGAGCACTTCTGTATCTATTTAAAGGAGAAGGAAAGCTACGGAGGCATTTTATTGCCAATAGATTAGCTGCAATAGTACAAGCTAGAATGCTATATTTATTCTGTAGAATGTTTTACCATACCTCAGTAAAAAGCTCTAGAAACTCTCTGTTTGTTTAGAATAGGAGCTGCAGTATTAATGTGGTGTGACATCACTTCCTGCCTGAGTCTCTCCCTGCTCTGGGCTCAGATTACAGTAGAGAAGGGAGGGGAGGGGGAGATAGGAGCAAACTGAGCATGCTCTTGCCCAGGGCAATGAGGTTTAAGCTGAAGGCAGGAAGTCTGATACAGAAGCCCATGTGTATACAATAGAAGGAAAGACATGCAGTATTTCTTTTGACAGGGGACTCAGAGCAACATTACTTTGGGGGTTTACTGGTATATTTAGATGGGCCTTTCTGATAAGGCTTACTTAGTTTTAACCTTTCCTTCTCCTTTAAGTAGGGGAATCCTAAAGCTGCTGGCATCTCCAGACCAGGCAGTAGCTCCAGGGTTTCCTCATTGCCCTGTGACAATCAGAGTAGTTCAGTTGTGTCAAAAGAATAGGGTGCAAACATCACCCGTATCCCAAACACTAGAAATGACACCAGACAGTGTGAGAATACCTGTTGGTCTGGTGGTGCGGCAGGGACAACTGCGTCTGATGTCATTGAGCTTGGCCCACGGCCAACTGTTCTTAGCCCAATGTAGGTCTAGTTCCATAGTTCCTGGATGTACTTATATTGTCTGATCTTTGTCCTTGACCCTTGCCTGTCCCTGAACTTGCTGTTCTGCTGCCTGTATTGACCCCTGTCTGTTACTGACCATTCTTCTGATCCTGATTGGTACCTGTTTGGTGTTGACTACAGCCTGTGATCTCAACTACCCTTCTGCTTCCTGATTTTGTACCATACTGTCTGTTTGGTATTGACCTGGCTTCCACAACTACCCTTTTCCGGTCCCTTCTGTATACGTTCGGTTTCCTTTGCCTGCCCAGAACTCTCTCCTTGGTCATCTCACTTTCAAGACCTGGAGGTATCCGACTAGTGGAGGGCTCCTCTCGAAGCCAAAGGAGGCTTTTATTGGCAGAAGAGTGAGCCGTGATCAGGACCTCTGTGTTATTTCTGGGTTTAGTATACCGTATCTTACAGACTTCAAAAATATTCAGCTCAATTTACGATTTGCAATGAAGTGCATACACAGTTGTGTTAATTTTGGTGAATCAGACACGTGTGCAATTGAGTCAATAGCATTGCACATTTGGCCCTGCAGTGATGCATTGTGACAAAAAAACATCTCAATTGCACTCAAAATTGCACTTTGTTCACTGCACTTCTGAATATACGTGTGCCCCATGGTGTTGGAAGATATGATTGCAATTACTGTACATGTGGGATATGGACTGGACTGGACTGGGGGTTTTTTCCTCTTGAGTACCCTGCTGCCATGTTTGATTCTTCAAAGCTGGCAACATGGGCAGTACAGTATGCTCCCTATCAAACAGGGTGGAGTAGTACTCTAGCATAAAGAATCTGGGTCAGTGAGATTTGTATAAAAGACATGCACCAGGAGTTACCTAGCACATGAGCAACATTTTGACAACTTGAATGTTTTAGGATTTAGTTCTCATTTAAAATGCTGCATGCTTTTCATTTTTTTCTGTATCTTTCAGTCTTGTTGGCGAAGGACCCCAGACATAATGTAATATCAAAGACACACTGGGTACCTGTGTATTTTTTATTGTGAACTGTATCTTTTCATCTCTTGTATGTAGCCAAAAGACCAAAATTGCCCCCCTTAGGTGGCAATGCAAATTGATTTAAAATGCCAATATTAGTGACTTTGAGATTACAGATGTCTACAAGGATAATGAAGGTAATTAAATCAATTTCTACCCCTTAGCCTGTCTCCTGCTAATGTTTCTAAAGGTCTGACCTCTGTGTCCCCTCTGCATGCTAGCCCCAAGCCATTTAGTTAATAAGAAGTATTCTGTTAACCTAGGAAATGAGCATTTGTAAATTTGTATCCAATTCTGAACGTGTCACAGATTGTTATGCAAAAAGGAGTCAGTAGAAATAGAATATTGTCATGACATGACCTAATTGGGTTTACTGGTCAGTACGATCCTTTTGTAACCACAAATTATATACTTAATACAAATACTAAGATTGTTTTATTAGGTTGAAGTGTTTATTGTATCTGTGTATTTTCTCAGATTCTCAGTTCTCATATCCAACTTAAATATCTTAAATATCTAAAAACTCTTGCACAGTGAGATCAAACATCTCATCCACTTTTGTTGTTTAGCAAAGCGCAAATTTTGATGCCTTAGTCAATTAGCAGCAATTTTGATGCTCGCGTCAATTTTGACGATGACATTAAAGTCAATGTCAAAGTGTAATATTGACACCCGCCAGTTTTGACGAGAGGGACTTTTCCGAAACGCGTCCAAATTTTTTTGATGCCACAAATCGCTACTTCACACTCTAACGCCTGGCGAATGGACGTAACTATGCAAATTCTCTAAGATGGACGCAACTTCGCATTTTAGTGAATTAGCGTTGTCCTGTCGAATTTTCGCCTGGCGAAGTGTGGCGATGCGAACGAAGCCGTCGCTGGAGCAATTTTGGTGGTAAGTAAATTTTTACTTTATATGTAGCAGTTCCTAAACAGAACAACAAAAGCTAAATTCAGCAGGAAGCATCACTTAACTCTTACTAGAACCGAATAGATAAGTGACAAGTTATGCTTCCTGCTGCAGAGAAACTAGAGTTTGCTGTTCTGCCAAACTGTTGCCCTGGGCTGAACAGCAGAGGGTGTTTGAGATACACTTCATGATATTAGAAGCGTAAGAACTGTTTATATCGTTAAATCTAAAAAAGAAAAGTGTATATTGCAGATGTTTACCATGCATATCCCTTTAAAAGGCTTCCTTCTATCACACACTTAACCATTCTGGATTAAACAACTGCAGCAGCACTCAGATCTTTGATCAAACTTTTAATTCGTGCAACACTTAACCATTCTGATCACACTAGTATCTGCTAAGAAATTGTTCCCCCAGCCCTAATCAAGCAGGGTAGATGAAAGACTTGATTGTGACAGCTTGTTTAATGTAAACGCATGACATTTTTGTGTTTTAAGTAATATTTATGTAAATATATATGTGTGTAATAGCATGTAATTTGAGGAACAAACTTAATCAAAGTCATCTTTGAAGCTAAAATCAAAGTTAATATTTACTGGCGCAGAGAAGGCGATTGATAATTTGATTTCTTCTGATTGCCAGCTAAGTAGTAGATCAGGTAAATGGTAGTGACAACACTTTTAAATTACTCTCTAGGTTTGTTTGAAAATACTCAAGAATAGAATTCATATTTTAGTAGAATTTTATGTTTATACATTTAATTACCCAACACAGTAAATGCAATTATGTATTATGTTATGTAATTATAACTGTATAATCAGCCACAGGATGTATGCAAAGACTAGTAAGTTATCTATTGTTCAGCCTATTATTCATTATACATTTCTCCCAGATACTGTATCTAAGGCTGCCAGTATTTATCAATGGAGCTATAGAATCATCACAAACTTTTTGTTTTATTCTCAATCACTTGCATAATTAATTAAAAAGGCAAATTAAATACGTTTCAATACTTTATTCCATTAAACAAGTGGAAAAAAGACGCTGTAAAATCTAGAATGTACCATTAAAATTAAAAAAATGAAAGTTGCTTAAAAATATTCAGATACGCTTCCCATTGACTTATAAAGAAACTTGTCATACATTACTTTCATACATTTTAAATTTTTTTTTAAAAAGCAAAAACATTTGTTTTCTCTTGAGAAAACATTGGTAAATATACAGTATATAAAAACGAATTCTGTTGAATGCTATACTTTATATATATATATATATATATATATATATATATATGTATATATTTATATATATGTATATATATATATATATATATATATATATATATATATATATATATATATATATATACAGATGCAGCCACTTTGGTTTGTCTGTTTGACACAGAATAACTAAACACAGATATCCCATTTATCTCATTTAACACAGAAAACTGCGTCACAACATCCCATCTAATTAAGGCATTCACCATTGTTCACAATGGTGCTTTGGTATGCTAATGGGAAGGTTAAATGCATTAAATGAGTTAAGATGACTTTAGATAACGCAGTTTCTTCAATTAACCATGAGTCATGACGCATTTATCTCACAAATCCAAGTGGCTTCATCTGTATATATACACACACACATACAGGTCCGTATATAATTGGACAGACAACTTTTTTTTCTAATTTTGGTTCTGTACATTGCCACAATGAATTGTAAATGAAAAACTCAGATGCAGTTGAAGATTGCATGAAAATGTGAGGAACTAAAGCCTTTTTTTAAACACAATCACTTCATTTCACTTAATTGGACAAATTAAAAAAACTGAAAATAAAATGATTATTTCTAATACTTGGTTGAAAACCCTTTTCTGGCAATGACAGCCTCAAGTCTTGAACTCATTGACATCACCAGATTCTGGGTTTCCTCCCTTTTTAATGCTCTGCCAGGCCTTTAATGAAGTGGCTTTCAGTTGCTGTTTGTTTGTGGGCCTTTCTGTCCGAAGTTTAGTTTTCAAAGTGAAATGCAGCTCAATTGGGTTCAGATCAGGTGACTTACTTGGCCATTCAAGAATATTCCACTTCTTTGCTTTAATAAACTCCTGGGTTGCTTTGGCTGTATGTTTTGGGTCATTGTCCATCTGTATTATGAAACACCTCCCAATCAATTTGACTGCATTTAGCTAGATTTGAGCAGACAGTGTCTCTGAACACCTCAGAATTCATTCGGCTGCTTCTGTCCTGTGTCACATCATGGATAAACACTAGTGTCCCAGTGCCACTGGCAGCCATGCACACCCAAGCCATCACACTGCCTCTGCCATGTTTTATAGATGATGTGGTATGCTTTGTATCATGAGCTGTTCCACGCCTTCTCCATACTTTTTTCTTGCCATCATTCTGGTAGAGGTTGATCTTGGTTTCATTTGTCCAAAGAATGTTTTTCCAGAACTGTGCTGGCTTTTTTAGATATTTTTTTTAGCAAAGTTTAAATCTAGCCTTTCTATTCTTGATGCTTATGAGTGGCTTGCACCGTGCAGTGCACTCTCTGTATTTACTTTCAAACAGTCTTCTCTTTACGGTAGACTTGGATATGGATACACCTACCTCTTGGAGAGTGTTGTTCACTTGTTTGGCTGTTGTGAAGGGGTTTCTCTTCACCATGGAAATGATTCTGCGATCATCCACCACTGTTGTCTTCTGTGGATGTCCAGGCTTTTTTCTGCGTTGCTGAGTTCACCAGTGCTTTCTTTCTTTCTCAGGATGTACCAAACTGTAAAGTTTGCAACTCCAAATATTGTAGCAATTTCTCAGATGTTTTTTTTTTCTGTTTTTGCAGCTTAAGGATGGCTTGTTTCACCTTCATGGAGAGCTCCTTTGACCGCATGTTGTCTGTTCACAGCAAAATCTTACACATACAAACACCTCCAGGGCTTTTATCTGCTTCATATGTAGACATACTGAAACAAAGGAATTGCCCATACCTGCCCATGAAATAGCCTTTGAATCAATTGTCCAATTACTTTTGAGCCCCTGAAATGAAGTGATTGTTTTAAAAAAAGACTTTAGTTCCTCACATTTTTATGCAATCTTTTTGTTCAACCCACTGAATTAAAGCTGAAAGTCTGCAGTTCAACTGCATTTGAGTTGTTTCATTTAAAATTCATTGTTGTAATGCATAGAACCAAAATTAGAAAAAAAAATTGTCTGTCCAAATATTTATATATATAAATAAATATTCTTCAGGATTACTGAATATTACAGATTGCATTTTTTCCATGATTTGTAAAAAAAAAAAAAAAAAATATATATATATATATATATATATATATATATATATATACACCTGTATATTATTTTTTACAAATCATGGAAAAAATGCAGTCTGTAATATTGATGAATAAACCCTATTGTTGTTCAGCATCTTCTGCTGCTGGACAAATAGGTCATATCTGTGACTAATATAATATAGTTTCACAATTACAATTGTATAGTCTGAAAAATCATCAAGTTCAGGTAATCAGAAAGGCGTGAGTTTCATTCTTTTTACTAGAAATTAATTTTTACTGCATAAAGGCTAGTTACAGGGTATATGAGAGTGCTGTATAATGGTGAATTTTAAAGGCTGATTAATGTAGAAAAGAACAATGCAAAATTATACCTTTGTGGAGCAAGAAATTGAAATTTTACATTTTAGTAATCAGCAAAACAATTTTCATCAGCCGTAGATAAATTGTTTAGTAGAACTTCACATTTTTTTCAGTTGAAGGCTTTAAAAATAAGGTAGAAACTATCCAGAAAACTTTATCTATGAAATACACAAACTTTCAATAGACTATAAAACCCATACAAATAGCCTGTTCTCATTTCTTAATAAGCTGAAAGCAAAAAAGCAGACTTAGTTAATATTCTAAGGACTGGACTCCTTACTAAAACTTCGAATATCGAATATCGAAGTCGAAGGATTTAGCGCAGATAGTACGATCGTACGATCGAAGGATTATTCCTTCGATCGAACGATTAAATCCTTCTAATCGAACGATTCGAAGGATTTTAATTCAACGATCGAAGGAATATCCTTCGATCAAAAAAACTTAGGAAAGCCTATGGGGACCTTCCCCATAGGCTAACATTGACTTCGGTAGCTTTTAGCTGCCGAACTAGGGGGTCGAATTTTTTTTTAAAGAGACAGTACTTCGACTATCGAATGGTCGAATAGTCGAACGATTTTTACTTCGAATCCTTCGATAGTTGTAGTCGAAGGTCGAAGTAGCCCATTCGATGGTCGAAGTAGCCCAAAAAAACTTCGAAATTCGAAGCTTTTTACCTTCGAATCCTTCACTCGAAGTTAATGAATCGGCCCCTTAGTGTTTTTTTTGGTATCTTATTTAAGAAAAAATTCAAATAGCAAAAATATACAATATCCAATATACAAATTCATGTCCTGCAACCCGAGAACTCGAATTGTGAGTTTTCGGCAAAAAAAAAAAACTTGAATCAATCGAGATTTTAGAAAAATGCGAGTTTTGACCAAAAAAGACAACTCAAACCTTAATAAATCTGCCCCTTAGTGCTTTGGTACTGGTACCTTAAACCCTATAAGCATCTGAAAATTTGCTCATTTTCAAATATCAGTGCAATAGGCGTAGACTCAACTCCTGGTTGGTTGGAATTAAAATTTAAATTATGGGAAAGAATGCTGCATTAAAACAGGGCAATTTGTGTTTGAAATTCAATTTTGCAACCCCAAAAAAATCAAGCTATTTTATCGGGTCTTTTCCCGACCCAACTTTTTCAAGTTATTTTATAGATAAATATAGATAAAAAATATAGATAAAATCACATTAAACCAAGCTTGGTCAAACTTGGTTTAATGAAAAAGTGAGAATAAATAACCCCCTAAAAGTTACCTATAGGTTATGTTGATCGTGTTTGGCTGATAGGGCTGCTTTTGTAAGTGATTGTTATTTGAAGCCTAAACCTGACTGTTTTGCCAACCTGACTGTCCCTTCTCAACTTGTCACTTACATTTTCTAATGGTAACGGACTCCTGCTGCACAAATATGGCAGCCCTCACATAGAGGAACGTAGGGATCAGACAAGCAATGTAAAAGCACCGGGCAAATACTTTTATGGCAAAATTATAAATACAATGTTATGATACATTTTTTAAAAAGTTTAATTTTTGATGTCAGTATCTCTTTAAAGTGGTGTGAATGGCACCCATAACTCCCCCCCCCCCCCGGTGACTAATGTTACAAAAAAATAGACTTAAATGTTATGTAATTACTATCCAAAATAATTATATAAAACAAAACACTGTTGCATTAATTGTAATTCCAGTCAGCTTGTTTATTTATAAAGATAAATACTATTTTTTTATGATAGCCCAAGGCAACTACTATTAATATCTCGGAATTAACCAATAGGGAAGCATCCTATACTTGCTTAGTCTAAATACATTAACTTTGCTGCATAATTTTCTGAAATGTGTCAGGTCTCATTATGCTGACCTTTCCAAAGGGGTTTCAAACTGAAATCTGTTCCTAGCTGATAATATTCTAATCTACATGTAAAGTAAATTTTGAAGGAAGCAGGAACAATTTCTTATTTCATTGCACAGATATTAAGCAACAGGTTACTTCCTTTCCACGGTCCCTCAGTATTGTGTTCCTCCTGCAAAATGTAATTTGCACAGTTTGGAATTGTTTGTTCTTTGTTTTCCCATGATGTATCTATACAGAATGTGGATCAGTTGATCAAGGGACCTGCACATAATTAATTCTTAAGAGTCTCAGACAAGAAATCATTTTTTTTAGTCTAATCTACTTTACATCTTTATTGATTTCCTCTTGTTTTGTCTTGTTTCAATGTCTTTCCCCCTCCTTTTTTTAAATGTTCAGTGGAGCAACTGTATGTGGCTACTGTACTGGAAACAGTTACTATTTTTCAGGAAAGGTATGATATCATGCTTGAGATATTTTACTTGGACTTTCTGTGCAAAGCTGAAGTTTCCAAGTGGACTGTTTCTTTAATACCTTGTCTGAAATGGAAAGATAAGATCTATGGTGGCAGCAGTTAGACCATTGGCAGCTGTTTACATGCATTTTAGGGTGAAGACACACAGAGCTTCTAGTAGTAATGGCTACAAAATGCCCTGCCGTAGACAATACTGAGTGGGGCATATTAATTATGCTGTGTAAAACAAATTTGACAAAAAAACAAAACAAAAAAAAATAAACAAACTAAATGGCGAATTTATCAAGGTGTGTTTTATTTTATGCCATGCGAACAGCAGATTTGCCACCTTTATTTTACACTGCTTCCGGCAGGAGTCACTCCAGGGGCTTATTTACTATGCTGTGTATAAAACGAAATTTGCCTTAAAATGGTTTAAAAAGCTGTGTAAAATAAACAGGGAATGTATCAAGTTGTGTTTTATTTTATACCATCTGAACACCAGATTTTCGAGCAGGTGCTGCATTGCAATTTTTGCACTATAAGATTAAAAATCAGAATTTCAGCTCTAGAATAGTGATGAAGAAACTTTTTCCGCAGGCATGAATTCATGGATTTTTTTGCAAAACTGAGGCAAAAATTTGATGTGACAAAAATTCACCCAGACAAAAAGTCGCCATAAGAAAAAACACTCATTGACTTTAATGCATTTTGAGTGAGTAATAACTTGAGGAAAAACCTATTTCCCTCTCTTTTTTTTTTAATTTAAAAAGGAGAGAAGATACAAAGATATTCCTAGGCTTCAGCATATGTTCTTTGATTTCTGTTTCTTGTTTTGAAAACACAAACAAATTATGTTTCTTTGGACACCAAAATTTATTCACTCATTTCAATCATGAAACTCAAAGCCTGCTAATGAAATAATACTGTAATTGATATATTTGAAATGAGAGGAATTGCTAAATTATCTTACCTATCTCCAGCAAGGCAATTATTTTCATTTCCATATGAAAGAAGATAGTTGATGGCAGGAGAGGATGTTTATGATAAGTACAAAAGGGGTGATCATATTTGCATATGTGAGTGAGTCTTGTAGTAGTCAGCCTTGTGCGCATAACTACGGAGAAACGCATATAAAAGCAAAAACACGACTTGTGTCAGAGGAATGGCACATGAAACAGAATAATAAATTCAGAGGAAGCATATATCTTAAAGAATATATTGTGGGAGGATTTTTGATAGTAAGCAAGCATAAGCATAGAATAGACAGTGACACCAGAATTCATAGGCGTTTGTAAAAACTCGATTCAAATTCGATTCGAGTATTTTCAACCAAAAAAAACCCTTGATTTTCTGGATGTCTCCAAGCAACTCTAAATTTATTCTAGGACGTCCCCCATAGGCTAAAACAGCAATTCGGCAGGTTTAAGGTGATGAATAGTCGAATTTGAATTCTTAAGGGCCAGTACATGATAAATTTCAAAATTCAAATTTTTTTTAAATTTGAATTCGACCCTTGATAAGTCTGCCCCTTAGCATGCATTTGTAAATGCATAAAAATATCAGTTTATAAGAGCCCTTACCTGCATTAGCAGCTCTGCTCATAGCTGCTAACACTTTTTTCTGTTCAGTTATTTTCATATTGTTCACCAGAAGTTGACTTTTTTTCAATTGCTTTCAATTTTTGTTTTTACTGTTTTTACAAAATTGAAGTTTAAAGTTTAAAGTTCCTGTCTCTTGTGTGTCAGTCTGGCAGCTCGGTGATCCAGGTGCTGTTTCTGAACTGTTACAATTTGCTACATTAGTTGACACATTTTTCAGCAGTATCTGTGGAATATTAGCAACTATTGTATCAATTCTAACAGTTGTCTTTAATGGAACTTTGGAATTCTGCTCATCAGGGTCAAAGATAAGAAATGTATATCAATTTAGAACAGTTTACAGAGTTGGTGACCCCCTTTCAGAGCTGCATCAAAAAGAGATAAGGGGAAACATATTCTTTAAACTTTAATATTAGAAAATAGAAAAAAATTCTTCAGGTGAACTATCTGAATACAACTGAACTGAAAAAATGTGGAAGGTGAACAATCCCTTTAACTCATTCTCCTCTAGTCAAGCTGACATAGCCTGACATAGAAATCCAAATACAATGCATGAGTGCACTCCTTAGTGTTTATTCAGGCAGTACTTCTTGTCCCAAATAAAAAGCTAGCATGAGGTATACTGTAGATTGCAGCACGGGAGGACGCAAGTTGAGGAGGGGTATGGGCCATATGTATTCACTGGACAAGCTGCAAGTTGAAGTGCAGAAATATAGGATGTTTGGACAGCAGGGTGCAAAATGCAAAAAAAGTAAGACTGAACTGCTTTCCACATTGTGAATGAGCCCTTATGCCCAGGACCGCCATCAGGGGTGCACAAGGGGTACTCCTGTAACGTGCCCGGCCTAAAGACTCTTTGATGCTTCAGCGCTGTCAAAGGGGGCCCGGCTATTTTAAGAGGTGCAGCACAGCAGGGCCCCCTTTGACAGAGCCAAAGCCTCTTCCGAAGTCCAGAACTCCCGAAGTCCAGAGGCCGCGAAAAGACCCGTAATCACGAAAAGAGCCGAACTCGAAGTCCCGAATCCGTGAAAAGACCCGAAGTCACGTAAAGACCCAATGTGAAGTCCTGGAGCTGCGAAAAGACCCGAATTCACAAAAAGAGCCGAATTTGAAGTCCCAAAGCTGCGAAAAGACCCAAAGTCACGAAAAGGGCCGATCTTGAAGTTCTGAAGCCACAAATTGAATTCTACTGAATACCAATGTGTGTTTTTTTTTATTTTTTTCAAACCCCTAGCCACCAATTGTATTATTTTAATACTCTATTGACCCCTGCCACCAATGTTTTTAAAAAAAAATATTTACTGGGGGGCCCCGGCACCAACATTTTGTTTAACTTATGAGGGGCCCTGACCACCAATTATTTTTTAAAAAACATCAATGGCTTTTTATAACTTGTGTGTGTGTGGGGGGGGTTACCATTTTTAGCTATGATGTCTGTGTGTTCTTTTAACTGTGGTGTGCCCAGGGTTTCTGGGGTGGGGCTTGGGGGCCCCAAAAATGTTGTTGTACGGGGCCCTGTGATTTCTAATAGCGACTCTGGTTATGCCTCTGTGAGTGTCCAGGCACAATGTATCAGAAGTGACACAGCTTGTAGTGATCCTGTAGTCTTTCTTCTGGACACATGTTTGCTTAATAGTCGGTGGAATATTTTGTCTCCACACAATCTGATTAGAATTCATCAAATGCTGTGTGTGTGCTACACCTTAGCTACTTAAGGAAATTACTTATAATTTATTACTAGCCAGGCCATAATGTAAAAAATCAGATTCAAAATTGTGTTTGCACTGATTTGAGCCTTGATTTGACTGTAATTGATCACATGGTATAATTCCAAGAGAAATTAATCAAATTGTTATCAATTACTTTCTTATTTCACTCACCTTTAGCTGATGTAGTGTCATTCATATAATCAAGAAATAATCAGAGCAATGTACCATACATATGTAAGCATGATTTACATTGCAGGCAAATCTGACAGAAACAAAATTGTTAGTTTTTCATAAATGTATAGGGCAATTTAATACTATCTTAAGTCTCTTTTTCTCAAAGAATTTAAAATAAAAAACAAATATTATTATTAGCCCTGAAAAGACAAGAACCTCAGACAAGGCTGCATTGGGATTAGATGTGTTACAGAAGAATCTGGTTAATGCTTTTTATGCATAGAATGATCTGGTTCCTAGAATGAACTGTACAGGGGAGATCCTGGCCCATCCGCAGCCTGAGGCAGCAGCAGTTGTTGCTGCCCCCCTCCCCCGGAAATTCGCGCAGCATTTTTGCTGCCCCTGGTACCTAGTGGGGCGCTGCTGCCTGAGGCGACAGCCTCAACTTGCCTCATTGGCGAAGCACCCTTGAGTGAACACCATGTTGTATACTCATGGAGACTCATATTTTTATGTGATTCTTCTATATTTTGGTTGCATCAGTCAGTCCAAATTACTGGACCATAAACTTACCATTGTGATGGCAAGATATCATTTTCCAAAAAAAAATTATAGAATTTATGTTGACAAAAATGGTTAGATAGAGTTGGCGGTATGAAGCCACTACCTATAGAAAGATATGCAATTTCAATACCCTGTTACTAGACGTTTGTTGTGTGCCCCAATAAATTTAGTAAATTGAATACAGATATGGGACCTGCTATCCAGAATGCCTGGGGTTTTCCAGATAAGGGGCCTTTCTGTAATTTGGATCTCCATACCTCCATAACATTAATTAAACCCAATAGCACTGTTCTGCAATAAGGATTAATTCTTAATTAGGATCAAGCACTGTTTTGTTATTACAGAGAAAAAGTAAATCATTATTAAACATTTGGATTAAAATGGAGTCTATGGAAGATGGCCTTCATGTAATTTGGAGCTTTCTGGATAGCAGGTTTCCAGATAAGGATACCTGTATCATACGGTATGTTGGCATTAGTGCTGCAAATGCATTAAAGTTCAAAAACGCTGGTGACTTTTCCTTCTTTGAAGCGGGATTGCCTGCAAAAGTCCTAACAAACTTTTTGTTGCGTAACCGGTTTTCTTTAGACATTTCATAACATATGGAACATTTTACAGTGGGCTCATGTGTAGGACATTATATTAACTCTCTTGTCTTTATTAAGGTTCCCTGGACATTTGTAATAAAAAGTGGTAACTTCCAGCATTTGCACCAAAATTTATAATAAAGAAGTCCATACAACTTTAAAATACCCACCCTATGAAAATTGAGCTAAGCGCAAGATCATTAGCGATTTATCGCTAGGCACAAATAAAGGAAAAGTTGCCAGCATGTGGCATATATTAGTGAATTGGAGTAGTCGTATCGCATTTGCGCCTGGCGAACTGGTGCAAGCTGCGAGAAGCTAACACTGGCGGGAATTCGCCCATTAGTGAATATACCCCTGAGTGTTTAACATAACATCTCCAGTTAAGTTCAGTACTTGCTTAACAACTTACAAAAGTAACATTTTGGATTGCTCTACTATTCAAAATGTTTTGGAATCTATAAAATTTGATTGATCTAAGATTCCCAGCTGGAGCCAGAAAATTATTCAAGAAAGATATTAGCTCACAGCGTTACATCAGACACTTAAAAAGTTAGATTTGATTTAAAAATGTCTTTAAAGCTTATAAATCAATGCCACAAAATCAAGACAAAACAGCTCCTAGCAACATCACTGACTATACAGCAATACAGACCCAGCACTATTAAGTTGGTGATAAATGAAGGAAGAATCAATACTAATTACATTTTTATGCAAATAAACATGTCAGTTTGAAATATAAGTACAGTTTGTGATTTTCCAATTTTATTAACAAATCTATTTTAATGAAGTCACATCAAAAACAGTAACAGTAAAGCATAGATTATTTGTATCACTGTAGACGTCTCAGAAAATGTTATTTTGCTGTACTCGTCCAGTTACTGCCAAAGATTTATGCAAACGGAAATGATAAAAAAGGGCTTGTCTTGAATGTCTTAACAGCCAACTAAGATTGAGGATCGTGTACTATATAAACACAACAGCTTCTTAGTGGAAATACAAATCAGCCTCATAAACTAAAAGGCTGTTCCCCCATTTTGAACATCTGTTCTGGTATTGTTTGGCTGGCTGAATAACACAAAGGCTAGTTTTTGCTGTGCCAGTATTTTCATTCTCCGTATGTGATAGCTTAAACACTACAAAAAATAGTTCCTGAATCCTGACCTCTTAGGTAGCTGAAGGACCCAGTCTAGATCTGATGTATGACATATCACAGGTCACGTATCAATACTGGATTCAGTACTGGTTTTATTTGAGTCGACAAGTTTTCTCAGACTTCAATGAAAACTAGAGACAGATGGAGACATCCTTTGCCTCATGGTCAGTCATATTGTGGAGTGCACCTAAAGGGTCTATGTGTGGGAGGAAGTGAATGGAAGCACAGGAGAAAACTACAGAAATGTATGGGCAAATGAAAAAGGGGCAATAGGCAGAGAAAGAAAAGTATATTAGAGAGTAACATAAAGGAACATGATGGATAGGAGAATAGGAAAGAGAAGATACATTGAGGTGTAGGTGGATATATACTTTGCAGCCCATATTCATTTTATTTGATAGTAAGTTTAGCTCATGCTCCTACCCTTAGGTATAAAGCTGTTTTGTTGCCAATTATAAAGTGTTTTTTTAAGGGATACGTCTAGAGAAGTGGAAAAAAACCCAAAGATGAGCAGAAACAGAAAAAATAATAGAGAATAAAGATAGATTATCACACGGCTGCTCAAAGTATTTCTGTAGACAGATGGGAGCCCTTGTAGAACTTATAGGTTCAACGTTTGTACACAAGTTTTAATATGTATATACATAACAAAATATAAACTATAAATAGTTAATAGGAATAGGGCAAATTTTGAGCAAGAGTAGAAATGGAGGAGAAGTTAGAGTCAAGGGGAACAAAAGGCATTGGAGAGCTTGCTGTATCTGGGTTGCTTTCATTTCAACCACAGAAATATTTAACTAGTTGCATAAAACTTACCCCCAAAATTATTTCACCTTGCGCAGCTAAGCATTAAGGGAACATAACATGGAAGAAGCCTTAGGTATTCATTTTAATCAATTTTAAGATTCGAAATAGAAAAAGGAAGTTTTTCTTGAGAAACTACAGAAATATAACCAGCAGATATGTCACTACATATCAAGGTTTTTAATGAAATTAACAGCAAGTGTTTCATATTTCACTTGGAGTGACTTTGCATCGGCAAAACCAATATTTAAGACAGTTGCATTACTTGTACGAGTGTTTGCCCACTCCACTGTACCTCAAAGAATTGACACTTAGAACCTGTATTGGAAAAATGATCCAGTAGCTTTATTAAAACACATTACAGTACATTTACAAACACAGCTGCAAGAGCAGCCATGAAACAATGAAGTCATTCAGGTAGGCAATTTTAATGAATGAGGTCATTACCATTAATGTATGACACCATTACGTGCAATTGCATATATCCATTATTGTGCAACTGCAAAAATTCTAATCATGCTCTACACACTTGTCTGTATTTGTGGAAAGTTGGTGTGCTATCCTAATCTGTGTTTTGCCCTTCAAGGTGAAAGTAATTCCAAAGGTTCCAACTGCAGGTTGCTTCAGTAGGGGCAGCAAACTTGTGTCTACAGTATCATGGGTAAACATTGTAATGCAGAGCACTGGGTAAAAAACACAATCCCCATTCTGTCACCTTTTAATGCATAAGACACAGTGATACTGGAATTGTGGCGAAAATAATGCATAATATAATAAACATGATATGAACATGTAGAAAACATGGCAAACGGCACCCAAAATTGCACTTGTAAATGAGTTCTGTAATTTCAATTATGTTTATAAAGGGTCAGAAGGTACAAATTAACACCTTGACTACCAGAAGTCATGAGCTGTAAGGCACAGGGAGGCAAGTCAAAATAAACTCACCACACAAATACACACTAATATACATGTTTAAAGGGGAATAGCAAACTAGGGTTTAAGGGTAAAAGCAGAGTAGTTTTATTGACAGCGTTGGAGCAGATTAAGTGCAGGCAACAAAATATCTCATCTGCCATTCCTACAAAAAAAGTTTTCTTATTCCTTAAGGCTAGCTCTCCCTCAAATCTGGGTACCTGGGTCTTCATGTATGGCTGCAGCTGCTTAATGAAAGATACATTTATAAAAATATGGGAAATTAAGATAATACCACACGTGAGAAATACTGTACAGTAGTAACACCATTGCTGTGTGACATTTTTTCTCTGATGCTGGCTCTGTATCTAGTACCCTAATTCTTAGACATAATGACTGTTTAATTTTTTCATTTTTACAAGCTAAGGAAATAAAGACTGTCATGTTATCACCAGAATATACTGTATACTCCCTTATGCGAATAACAAAAATATTTGCTAAATGGCTCAGATACACAATACACAAACCTGCATTTATTGAGGGGCCCATTCACTAAGTTCGAGTGAAGGAACAGAAGAAAAAATACTTTGAATTTCAAAGTGGTTTTTTGGCTACTTCGACCATCGAATGGGCTTCTTCGACCTTCGACTACGACTTTGACTTCGAATAGAACGATTCGAACTAAAAATCGTTCGACTATTCGACCATTCGATAGTCGAAGTACTGTCTCTTTAAGAAAAAACTTCGACCCCCTAGTTCGCCACCTAAAAGCTACCAAAATCAATGTTAGCCTATGGGGAAGGTCCCCATAGGCTTGGCTATCTTTTTTTGGTCGAAGGATAATCCTTCGATCAATGGATTAAAATCCTTCGAATCGTCCTTCCCCATAGGCTAACATTGACTTCGGTAGCTTTTAGGTGGCGAACTAGGGGGTCGAAGTTTTTAATGTTAACATATTATATATGGTGTGTTTGCCAAATACCTTTATAACATGACACTGACCTGTGTGTAAAAGCTTTATTATACTATATATATATATATATATATATTTATATATATATATATATACTTTATAGCTGGTGCACACGGCGAAAGATCCAATGCCCGTGTGCTGGTTCAAAACAATCACATAGTTTACTAACAAAAAAAACGCATCAACCAGGACTTCGTGTGAAAAATCAGATATCAAAATTTATTATCAACGTTTCGGCTCCATAGCTTGAGCCGTCTTCAGGAAACAAAGAGTTGTGTACAAACATGCAACTCTTTGTTTCCAGAAAAATCGGATTTTTCACACGAAGTCCTGGTTGATGCGGTTTTTTTGTTAGTAAACTATGTGATTGTTTTGAACCAGCACACGGGCATTGGATCTTTCGCCGTGTGCACCAGCTATAAAGTATATATATATTAACTTGCAATATCTTGCAGTAGCTTAAAAAATATCCTGCTGCAACATTTAAGGGGGGCCTAACACATTTGTATGGGGTCTCAAGAAGACTTCCCAGCCATGGGACCTGGGGCTAGTTTAAAAAAACATTTTTGTGGCTTTATGCTAGTGTCAGAATCAGCCCAGGATTTGAACTCCTCAAACTCTTGTTTCGTTCTGGACACAGGCTGCATATGCCTCATGAGCCACTGAGGGCTCTTGGTGCTGATCCTGAACTCTTGTGTTTGATGTTTCTGTTTATCTGCCTGTTCACAGTATGTTTTGCACCCACCTCGTTTACACTCATGTGTCTCCCATTCCTAATCACCTTCCCTTTATAAACCCCACCCTGAACTTTGCTCAGGACTGAGTCATTGTATGTTCCTGACCTGACTCCTGTTACCTGACTCCTGTTACCTGACTCCTGTTACCTGACTCCTGTTACCTGACTCCTGTTACCTGACTCCTGTTACCTGACTCCTGTTACCTGACTCCTGTTACCTGACTCCTGTTACCTGACTCCTGTTACCTGACTCCTGTTACCTGTAAACCTGTAAACCTTCATTCTTGGAAACCTTGTCTTTGAATACCTTGTACTTTGTTCCTGAGTGAGTACCTTTTGTTCCTGTGTTCCCCATTTTTTCCCTCACCTTGTGGATATCCTGATTAGCCTTTTTTGCCTGTTCCTGCCTTTTTGTTTTCTGTGTTCTGGCTGTCATTAAATCTACAATTTACTTTCATCATGTCTTTGCCTCCAGTCACCTATGGCTACACCCCTGGGCTTCCACCATATCCACTCTCCATGGAGTGGCTATCCTCGGTTACAGCGGTTCCCCGTTGTAAACCTTACAGCTAGTTTTAAAGTAGTTCATCTTTATGTATTACTTTTTGTTATAGTGTAGAAATGATTTATTTTTATTTTCAACTCTTTATATTTATTAGTTATAAAGCCCCGAGGTCAGAAATGCCTCTAGCAAACAGACAGCTGGAAATCCGAATTACAGGTGCATTGTAAAACAGAATAGAAAAGTAAACAATCAAAATGAAGCATATTAATAAAATAGATGCCTCACAGTCAGTCTGTTTTTTGAATGCTGGGGACTGTGACCCCAGCAGGCAAAGTACATTTTCCATTGCAGGATGGGAATTAGGCAAGATAGTTCAATAATTCATAAACAATAGAAAATAAGATATTATTATTAAGATTAGATATTGATTATTTTATTATTATGCTGTATTTCAGAGCATCAACTTGTAGATTACAAATTGTTGGATAATGATGCTACGTGATTAAGAGACATGTACAGTACAGATGCATTTGATTTTGAAATATATTTTTTTTATGATTTTAAAGTGTGATTAAAGGAGAGGGAAAGGTTCAATGAATGGGGCACCCGTGTTACCTGCTTATTTGAGACTTATGTGCCACCACCCTTAAGAGCTTGAATACACAAGTTTTTCCTTCAATCCCTGTTATATTCTTCATCACTGTATGCACATGCATTTATCCCAAAATTTCTAAATGGAAAATCCCTGTACCCTTAAAACATGTTAAACTCCAACTAACAGAGGCAGTGCTACATGGGTTTATGAAGAAACATGAATAATGTATCATTAAATTAATGTATCAGATATGAATACTCATACTCATGAGACTAATATTGTTTTAATAGGCAGAATAGTAAAATCAGCTTCATATAGTTTGTATTCCTTAAAGGCCACATGACTCTTCCCTTTAGCTGCAATGATAATTATGAAGAAACATGAATACTCTAAATTAATGAATCAGCTATAAATAAGCTTGATACAAATATTGCTGTAATGGGCAGTATAGGGAGATCAGATTCATATAGCTTGTATTCCTTAAAGGTCACATACAATAACTCTTCCATATTAACGTGGCACCCTTTAGCAGCAGTGATAGTTAGACTATTGACCACATGGATTTACAAAAGAGGTCATCAGCAGGGCAATAAGGTACACAAAGGGGCAGATTTATCAAGTGTCGAATTTCGAGGGTTCAAAAACCCTCGAATTCAACCCTCGAAGTAAAAACCTTCGAATTCGAATATAAGGATTTTAGCGATCGAATAAAAATCCGTCGATCGAACGATAAAATCCTTCGAATGGACCGATTTTAAGCGATTGATCGAATAATTTTTATTCGATCAAAAAAAACTTAGAAAAGTGCTCTGGAAGGTCCCCATAGGCTAACATTACACTTCGGTAGCTTTAATTTGGCGAAGTATGAAGTCGAAGTTTTTTTTAAAGAGACAGTACTTATATTATCGAATGGTCGAATGATTTTTACTTCGAATCATTCGATTCGATCGAATGTGACCAATGCGATGGTCGAAGTACCCAAAAAATACTTCAAAATTCGAATATTTTTGCATTCGAACTTCAATAGAGCTTAGTAAATCTGCCCCCAAGTTTTAAATTGTCCGTAACGCTTTAAATCTTATCTAGTACATTTTATAGCTACTTTATTTATTTCAGAATAAAATTCAAAGCAATACAATCTGATTTATCTTAGTAGCTCTGAAAAAAGGAAATGCCATCTGCATTTTCATCACTCAGTCCATGTGGTACACACTTTATTAAAAAAGAGCAGAAGCTAGAAAATAAAGTCATGTAGTCTTTCTGACTACCATCACTGCATGACTCCATGACCTACCAGTAATGAAAAATCCATGTCCACACTCCTGTGAAATTGACAGAACATAGGAACATATTTATAAAATACCACAAAAAAAACAATATTTTTTTAACATTTGGAAGACATTGCAACAGCATTGTTATCTAGCTAAGTATAATATGCTGTAGCCATGACAATAACAGGAAGCTGGACCCTTATAGTGCAAGTATACAAACGAATTTCACAAAATTAAAGTTGAACATGTAAGAGGTTGTGGTTGAGTACCACAACCTCCTGGTACAGACAAAATGTGCCTTATAATTTATCTTACAATCATCTTGAATATATTGTGCTGTAGTTCCATAAAAGTTAGCCAATTCTGAATTGGCTGATTGGTTTATTTGAAAAGAAAGCTAAGAATATACAGAATAGTGTCATAACTGATTGATTTCTATATATATAAAGGTTTCCGCATCCGTAATATCCCCACTATCGGTCGAACAAACCCGGAATTTTGCAAGAAATGGATCGGCGTCTTGAATCGATGCTCATTAGATTTGATGATCCTAGTGATTGGGGAAGTTTTGGCTGATCTTGCCAGGATCCGCAAAGAACGGACTGCATACGAGCTGGAACATCATGAGATCATTTCTCTGGAATCCTCACAGGAGATGCTAAATAAGGTAAATGTGCGGGTTGAGAGTTACTGTATAAGAGAGACTTATTACGCTTCAAGAGAGAGAAGCTTCACAGGGTCAATGAGGATGATATACAACATCGGGTTTATATACCTCGATTCTGGGATGGCAGTGGATGTGATTTACTTAGACTTTGCTAAAGCATTTGATACAGTGCCACACAAAAGGTTACTGGTTAAATTAAGGAATGTTGGCCTGGAACATAGTATTTGTACCTGGATAGAGAACTGGCTAAAAGATAGACTACAAAGAGTGGTGGTAAATGGAATATTTTCTAATTAGACCAGTGTTGTTAGTGGAGTACCGCAGGTCTCTGTACTAGGTCCCTTGCTTTTCAACTTGTTTATTAATGACCTGGAGGTGGGCATTGAAAGTACTGTTTCTATTTTTGCAGATGATACTAAATTGTGCAGAACTATAGGTTCCATGCAGGATGCTGCCACTTTGCAGAGTGATTTGTCTAAACTGGAAAACTGGGCAGCAAACTGGAAAATGAGGTTCAATGTTGATAAATGCAAGGTTATGCACTTTGGCAAAAATAATATAAGTGCAAGTTATACACTAAATGGCAGTGTGTTGGGAGTTACCTTAAATGAGAAGGATCTAGGGGTCTTTGTAGATAACACGTTGTCTAATTCTGGGCAGTGTCATTCTGTGGCTACTAAAGCAAATAAAGTTCAGTCTTGCATAAAAAAAGGCATTAACTCAAGGGATGAAAACATAATTATGCCTCTTTATAGGTCCCTGGTAAGGCCTCATCTGGAGTATGCAGTTCAGTTTTGGACTCCAGTCCTTAAGAGGGATATAAATGAGCTGGAGAGAGTGCAGAGACGTGCAACTAAATTGGTTACAGGGACGGAAGACTTAAATTATGAGGGTAGACTGTCAAGGTTGGGGTTGTTTTCTCTGGAAAAAAGGCGCTTGCGAGGGGACATGATTACACTTTACAAATACATTAGAGGACATTATAGACAAATGGCAGGGGACCTTTTTACCCATAAAGTGGATCACCGTACCAGAGGCCACCCCTTTAGACTAGAAGAAAAGAACTTTCATTTGAAGTAACGTAGGGGGTTCTTCACAGTCAGGACAGTGAGGTTGTGGAATGCACTGCCGGGTGATGTTGTGATGGCTGATTCAGTTAATGCCTTTAAGAATGGCTTGGATGATTTTTTGGACAGACATAATATCCAAGGCTATTCTGATACTAAGCTCTATAGTTAGTATAGGTATGGGTATATAGAATTTAATTAAAAGTAGGGATGGGTGTATGTATGGATGCTGGGTTTTCATTTGGAGGGGTTGAACTTGATGGACTTTGTCTTTTTTCAACCCAATTTAACTATGTAACTATGTAACAATGGCAAAATCATCTAATGAGAAGTCTAGCCACACTTCCAGATGACCCTACTGGGTTGGTATGACTAATAAGTTACAGTATTATGGCCAATTACTGCTCTGGGTAACATGTAAAATGGACACATGTGTCTATGCCATTTTGTAAAGTATTGGCACCTAAACATGCTACTTGCACATCTATATACTTGTGCTGATCCTCAATGCACCCACCTAAACCTGCCATGATGAAAAGTGCACCTATTGACAATAGCATCCTAAATGGAGCAGTAATTCCAGTGTTCCCACAATGGGTTGAATCAATAACCAAACAGCTAACCCTATGTCATCAGGATGATGATCCACTCCTGAATTTTAAAAAAAAATCCTTTTCACTACAAATGGTAACATTAAATAAAAACTCAAAACGCCAGGAGTGGATCATTATCTCTCTAATAGAAAGGGTTACTTAACGTTTCTGTAGTATTCATACAAGCCAGTGGAAAATGACTGTATTCCATGGCTATATTTGTGTATGTGTCCTGCCAGCTTTACGTTTTATATACAGACTTATCTGACCATGACTTGGAGAAGCAAGTAGCATGTTTGGGTGGAAATACCTTTTTATTCTATTTATTCAAGTAGCAACACAGTTACAATGCAAGGTGTTGTAAGGAATTTTCAGCAAACCGAAACAGGTCAGATTCGCCCATCACTACAGGTCTAGGGATGGGCGAATTTTTTTGCCTTGTTTCTCCGCGGAAATGACGCCCATAGACTTGTATGGCATCGTGCGACCAAAAAAATTCACTGCGCGACAAATTTTTTTTGATGCCCGTAGACTTTAATGGGCGTTGGCGACATGTCGCCAGCAGCAAATTTTTGTGAAACAAAACGGGTCAAATTCACCCATTCCTACAGGTAATGGTAGTAATCTGACACAAGTATTCCATCTCTTTTCTCCACATTTGAAAGAACCCTTCTACTGTATTTCAACCAGATATTCCTTCTGAATGGTCGAATATGAATAAACGTGGAGACAAAGTATTTCTAAGGGTCAATGACTTTCTAGATATAAAGTCTTTGTTTCTGTTCTATTTTAGATGAAGTATTACAAAAATGGGTCAGTGTTAATATGGGCAGTACCCTTAAAACAGTTTTCAGACTGAGAGCATAAGGAAAATCAACATTTTGTTCTGGTAGGACTTCTAAACTAAAAAGACAATTGACCACTCCTATAAATTCCCCTCACTGAATGCTCCACTTAAAGCCCCCTTTAAGGCACACCTCCAATCCTTGGAGGTAATTCCAATATGACCATTGTAATATAATTCTCTCCTGTGGCTGGCCAGGCTACAATCCCACTAAAAACACATTTCTCTGTTATATCTATATATTACTAAAATCCATCCACTAAAATCAATCATAAATGGCAGCAATAAAAGAAGAAAAGATTGAAGACATTTTAAGCATTAATTAGTCCAAACTAATGAATCCAATTAGAGCAGCATTTCTAAGCAATCGATAAAAAACAGGACATTCCTCCAGGATAGCAGCAGTTGTATTTCCTGTTATACCGTCTCTTGTCCCTATTAGTGACTGGGTAATTAATAATTAGATTCCTTGTTATATCATCTCTTGTCTGTATTAGTGACGGGGTAATTAATAGGGCAATTTTAAAAAGAGGTGTAAAACCTTTATGCTGCGAGAATATAAATCCAGGTCTGATAAATAATCTGGGATATACAGAACAGACCGGCTACTTAAATACTCGTATATAGCAGTTTAGACAGTTATGGGCAAATTTATTGGCCAGGTGCGAATTCCCGCATAATTTTTTTTGGACACCGGCGCATCTCCGCCAGCAAATTTGCACCGGCGTCAAAAAAACGGACCCGGCGTCATTTCGCAAATTTCTCAGTTTCACGAATTTCGCAGGAAATTCGTGAATTTTTTGGCGAAGCAAGACTCCCCAAATTCACCCATCACTATAGACAGTCTTAATTAACAGCTGCTGCCCACACCGGGGGCTCCCACTACGCTGCCCTCTTTATCTGGTACAGTCTTACTGCTCGTGTCTTCACTTACACTACCCACTCTCTCCAATGCACAAACCTCTCCAATGTCGAGTGACTTGCATTGAAGTTTATGGGAGATAAAAAAAAAATTGACGCACGAGGCGGTGCAAAAAAATTTTTTTGTCATGCAACAATTTTTTTCACCTAATACAGTCTATGGGCTTCATTTTTGCACCAAAATTCTGCAAAAATGTTGCTCAGCCCTACACACTACCGTTATGCTATTTCTGGTTAGATCATGTGTTCCACCATCAATAGGTGTAATCCACTACACTTTATTTCCCGTTCCTAATGGTTTGGATTCACTGCTTGTTCTAGTTTAAAAGGCCAAAAGTTTTGCTTAACGCATACATACAAACAAATGCTACCTCTTATTAACCCCTTTTACATCCTTAATTTAACTCTTTAAGAATGGTGGCAATTTAATGTAATCCTTGATCCCCTATTGCATATCGCATTAAGCTAAAAAATAACCTCTTCCTTAATAACATATTATTGGTATCTCCTACCTTTTTACACTCTTCCTTACAGATCCCCCCCTCACAATACAGAAAAAAAAACACTCCTTTCAAATGACCCCCCCATGTTTTTGAACAAAATATTGTTTTATGTATGGAAACTTTTTTTTCTTCCTTATTATTGTTTCAGCTTTTTTTTAATATAACACCAATGTTCACCAATCCTCATCGTTGGTGATCTAATTGTTTTTCCTACATACAGTATGTCATATTACAACTAAATTTTATTATATATACAACTTTACGGGACAGACAGGAGTATGTAATAGGGATGGGCGAATTTGACCCGTTTCGCAAAAAATTTGCCACCGGCGAAATGTTGCCGACGCCCATAAAAGTCTATATGCGTCAAAAAAAATTTGACGCACGACGCCATACAATTCTAAGGGCGTCATTTCTGCGGCAAAACAATTCGCCCATCCCTAGTATCTAACCATTAATTCTATGCCCACTCCATTAATTACCAACCTATCTCTTATCCTCCATTTGCAATGAACCCAGTAGGATATTTTTCTAGACTTAAATAATATACACGTTGTTTGAGATCCGTCTGCATTCAGTTTTATAATTGTCAAGATCCTGAATAAAGAGGGACGTAATGACAGTCTGTAAATTACTTTTCATACTGTCATCTTTTTCTTTTCCACATTAACATCTGACTGGTCTGTTATCTATCAACATCATACTGTAGTTCAAACATTGTTTCTGATAAAAATCATGGTTAAAGGAGAAGGAAAGCTATGGAGGCATTTTATTGCCAATAGATTAGCTGCAATAGTGCAAGCTAGAATGCTATATTTATTCTGTATAATGTTTTACCATACCTGAGTAAAAAGCTCTAGAAACTCTCTGTTTGTTTAGGATAGGAGCTGCAGTATTAACATGGTGTGACATCACTTCCTGCCTGAGTCTCTCCCTGCTCTGGGCTCAGATTACAGTAGAGAAGGGAGGGGGAGGGGGAAGAGGAGCAAACTGAGCATGCTCTTGCCCAGGGCAATGAGGTTTAAGATGAAGGCAGGAAGTCTGATACAGAAGCCCATGTGTACACAATAGAAGGAAAGAAATACAGTGTTTCTTTTGACAGGGGACTCGGAGCAGCACCACTTTGGGGGTTTACTGGTATATTTAGATGGACCTTTCTGATAAGGCTTACTTAGTTTTAACCTTTCCTTCTCCTTTAAAAGTGAGTTTCACACAATTCATTTAATTAGTAAGTTTTGAATACGTTTGGAGGATAAAAGGTCAAACATTTTTCAAGATGCTCGTCTCATCTAGGGGAACACTAATGAGATAACACTGTAAAGTAGTAATAATGAGATGGTTGTACCCAGCTAGCCCAAGACAAACATAAAAAAATGAAAGAGTAACAATTTTATAAAGGATAAAAGAAAAGGCTCTCTCAGCATTCTTGCAATTTGCAGATAGGATTAACAATTCTGGGGGTTGTTAGAGCTCAGCACTACTGCTGAGCTTTAACAGCTCATACAGCAGAATGGTTTTCGCTTGCTCAAGAAACCAAACACATTCTGATAAACTGACAAATTGATAAATGTGTCAATTTGTTAAAACACTTCCCTGATTACCAGGAAAATATCAAACTCCTGGCTGTCCATCAGTTGTGACACTGTTGGAGAAAATTAAAAGTCATTAATGGGAAGAAATATGTGCAGTGTGAAAAATGATATTTGTTTTAATTTATTTTCATTTAACCATTGTACAGACATACTGTAATATAGATTTTGGAAAACCATGAAAGTATTTAGTAATTTTTGCCTCCTGATCTACTATTTTCTACTGTAAAGAGAACTGATCTGTTTATTTTCTGCATCTAAAGAAATTTAAATCTGTACACTTAGTTCCCCTGCTCCTACTAAACACCAATGAAAGTTTTTTTTTTTTTTTTTTTATATCTGTATTATTCGTATGCAGTGAAGCTAATTTTACACCCAAAGCCCTTAAATTCTACTGTTTGTGCTGGTACCATAAATACAAGTAAATCAGATGAGTTTCCAAGTATGTTATATGGGCATTGAACCTGGGCCACCAGAAATAACAGGACTCCAGCACAAGGATTTTTATTATTATTGTTATGGAATACATTTTTTATTTACACTATAATTAAAGGAAACTTATACTCATCCACCCCTTTTGTGACATGAGCTCATTTAGTTGGAGTTACATTGAAATAATGAAATAAATATATATATTTTTTTTGACGCAACCCTATCTGTGATTCTGTTTGCAGAGATTAGTTACTTTCCCCTCCTATATCTTCCCAAGCCACATCATTTGTACTGCATATACCCCCTCCATTTGCCAGCTCCATCACATTTTCCTAAAACAAATAGCAGCTTGGCCATTTTCCCTATGACACATCACACATTTGTACATTAGTACATTCATTTTTACCTTTTTATATTCAGATCTTTTAATACATATTCTTCTTCCAGTGGCATAATCTGGTAGTACGTGACTTGTAGAGCAGCTGTCGGCTAATGATCACTATTCCATTTTTTCTGAGCCAAGCAACAGAAGCACCCATGCCCTTTAAATTCAGGAATGTGCCAAAGCTACCAGCGACAGATGGATGGTATTTATTTCTTAGGATGCTAATAGAAATTCAACACAAGCTGGTTTTCTTCCAAGAAACTGTAAATATACTGATGACAGAAAATTCAGCACCAACTCCAAAGGGAAACATAATCAGGATTGCAAATGCTCAAGCTAAAGAATAATGTTGCAACATATTTAACAAACCACTACTGTCTTTACGTTCACAGACACAAAATTGTATGTAATAGCTGTGGGAATGGCTGAACTCCCATAACCAACTTTCATTATGACTCTTCTGTCGCATCCTTGAGCTCAATTATGAAAGCAGATAACAGTGCGTTCTTTTCAAACACAATTCACCAAGATATTTTTAGCAGCATTTTTTTCCCAGAATTCCAAATATGTTGCATTCAACACCATTTATGCACTAATATGGGTGCAAATTTTGGGCCTGCTTGGCAAATCTCTCACAAATTAAAATGAATCCAGTTTTTTAGGTGGCAATTGGCATTGATAACTGCGTTAGTGTTTGATTTTACTTGAGGCACGTCAGTTGCCGCTATTGACATAACACACCATGGGGACTCTGGAATTAGCTGCATATTTGTATGGAAGGATGTTCCACGATCATAGTTTACTTTGTGCCCTAAACAAGACTAACCCACCCTTATATGCAGTATACAATAGAACTGTCCTAAAGGTGCCAAACTGCATTTAGGACTTGCACCAGGCAATCAATTAATTTATAAACCAATTCATAAATATTCTTATACATGTGCCCCCCACATGAAAATCTGCCTGCTGTGTCCTCTTACCATGTGTAAGATTTAAAAGGTATCACTACAGAGATTAACTGCCACTGCATTGTTAACACCTCCAATTCAGACTATAATTCAGACTATAAAATCCTGCATTGTTTACACCTGTGGCTCCTCTATTCACACCCTAAAGCTCTGTGCTGTTCACATTTGAGGCCGAGATTAAGATTGCCCACATAGTACACATGTTCGCACACCCATTGCTGATGGGGCACCAGCACTGTGTCGCTGTATGAAGTACATGTTAGGGTAGTCCTGATAGGTTTGACATGATCACATCACCTTTTTATAACTGATGACATCACTAGTCACCGTTTATAAGGATATAATTTACAGGATATTTGTGTCTTTTTTGTATTATATTTCTATAATACACAAGAGCCAAGAATATCCAGTTATAAACTGTGAGTAGTGATGTAATTTTTGTCACATGACACCTAAAACTTGTGTATTATAAATAAAGTATCTCTTGTTGGAAAATATGAGGCATTAGAACTAACCTCGGAGTTCCATATATGGTCATGGAACTCCATAATATGCTTATATTTTACAATAGGGGGTACTTTATTCACTATATATGAGATGCTGCAATATGGCCCTGCACACACATGCACCAGGTTCTAATATAAACATTTTGTAGTTCTAATATAAACATTTTGTATGGATATTAGAGCTTATTTAAGAACACAGGTGATAAATTGCAAAATCGTGATATGTGGGCCTGCCCAAAACCCACAGAACTCAAGGGTTTACCTTTCTGTCCCTCCCTTTTTGTGACTTCACTGCAGGGCAGGTGCGGGTCTATAAATAGAGGGGACAGAGTGGGCTGGTTCGGGTTGGGAGGGTGCAGATGTGGGGCAGGTCGAGGAAAACTCGACCCGCACATAATTATTGCACAAGTGTATATGGAAAAGCAGTCATGTGCTTTAACTACTTGCTATTTGGTTATTATTAGCAACAACACTTGTGTAGTTTAGAACCCATACTTATAAATTAGCAACACTGTTGTTCAGTGTAATTTAGTACACACTAAACAATCAAAAAAAATGTAACCTATTAATGTGACAGACTTCTATATGTATTTAAAGTTAATGTTCAAGGCTAACAATAATACACCTCTGTCTGAGAAAATTTAAACAATAGCCAGCTGCACATAGTATCCCTTCCTTTATAAAGGTAAAAAAATGCGTGCCAGGGATGGGATCTGTTATCCTAAAACGCATTGTCCAGAAAGCTCCGAATTATGGGAAGGTCATCTCTACTGGTTACCTGAGATTTTTATTGGAACACATCTGCCCTACAGTATATACAGTCTTTCTGTAATAGGCTAATGGTAGCGGTTGGTAATTGATTGGGAAATACCAGGAACTAGATCATATTCTGCTGAAGGGCAGGATAAACAATTAGAGAGTTGGTTAGGATTAAATTCTTTCTTTATACAAAATATAAATTTTTGGGTGGTGGACCCTTTTCATATTTTTAGTCAGAATATAAAGTTTTAAGGACCTTCCTAGCTGCATCATTATAACCATGAACTAGCTTTTTCCACAAGGAATGCAGAGATTTGCATAAGAAGGTGTTTTTATAACATATTTTACCAATGGAGTCCTTTCTTTTATGTGCGGCCAAGATTCAAAGATCAACATTATTAAGTATGTTCTTGACTTATAATAAGGAAGTGCAAATATGCCTAAAATAATGAGCTGATGTTCCCTTTGTAAAACAGTGAATAATCAAACAATTAGTCAGACACTTGTCCTAGTCATATGCACAGTGTAATCATTGTTTAATCAGTCTCTATGGAAATGGCTGTTGTCCAGAACCTGACCATAAAGAGCAAGAATTAACAATATGACTAATACAAGTTCAGAATATAAACACAAATCTGTATAATACATTTACAATATAACATTTAATTAAATTATTTTGGCCACCAAATTAAATGAGTATACTGTATGTGTAGAGCTGGGACAATTGCTTGTATTATTACTCATACACTATCTTTAACCTGTTTGTACTAAAAGGGGAAGGGACTAGTCATGAGCATATTTTTTTCGACAGGCATGGATTCACAATCCTTCACATAAACACACAAACCACAAAAATGTATACATTGTTGCTAAAGGGAAAAGTTAAAAAAGGAAACATTTATTTTGACATGTACAGTATATTATGGATATTTACTGTATATACAGTACAAATGGCTCTTTGCTATGTCACTTATTTAGATATAACTTATCTGATGATTTAGTTTCATTCAGAACATTCCATTTTTCTTTTAATATATATATATATATATATATATATATATATATATAGATAGATAGATATATAGATATATATATAGATATATATATAGATATATAGATATATATAGATATATATATAATATGTTGCTATGAAGCCACCATCGATACCTTCCTTTACACTGGTGGCTAGTAATGGCAGATGGCAGGGATTTTTTTTGGCAGACATGGATTTGTGGTGAAATTATTCACATCGCCATCTGCAAAATCTTTTTGTAAAACTGCGGCAGAAATCTGACGCAAAAAAGTCACCAGGACAAAATTGTCGCAAAGACATAAAAATCACTGTAACAAAAAAAACCTACAATTTTAATACATTTGGACCAAAAAGTTGCCAAGACAAAAAAGCCGCCATAAGAAAAATTGGCCGTTGACTTTAATAATGCATTGGAAGTGAGAAAAAATTGTAATGTGCAACAGAAAATGTGCTGCCTATTGACTTCAGTGCATTCCACAATTTTTTTTGCAGTTCTTGCAAATTTTTTGGCGAAGCAAAATGGGACAGATTTGCTCATCACTAGAAAGGAAACATGTTTGTTTTGTGAGGAGTCCTTATACACCCCCTTTATTTTAATTTATTGTCTCTGTAACCCCACTGCCTATGGGGAAAGGGTGGTGGCAGCCTTCTGAATATAAAAAGGCAACTTGTTACAACAGAAACAAAATGCCCCAACTGTGATAAAAGGCATGAATTTGCACAGTAGCAATAACCCACAACAACCAATAAGATGTTTGCTTTTAACCAGGTGGCCAGCAAAGACTACAAGCTGATTGGTTGCTAAGGGTTATTGCTCCTGGGTAAACCTAGTACCTTTTTATTATACAATCCCTAATGACTCCTATTGACAAGGTGCTTGATAGAAGAGCTCATCAAGGTTAACCTCTCCTACGCTTCCCACTGAGGAAAACAGTCACTGGTGTTAGATACAGGACTGAGCACTAGTGGGGGAGTGGCAGGAGTGCCGGGAATCTGAGATGTCAGGATAAATCTCAAAAGGCAAAAAGCTGGCCAAACAGGCAGAGGTCAGTTCAGGCACCAATAAAGCATATGAAAGCAAATAAGTAGTTTCAAGCAGTGCCCAGTGTCTCACAAAAAGTGAAAAATCACATTGCAATTAAGCTAGATCTTCAGCGTCCTTTTAATTGTGCTGAGCTACAGGATGGACGTGTGATGACATCACGATATTGGGAAACAATCTGGACTCGCCATATTGAGGAATGGAAGAGACAAGGCAGGGGAAGCGGCGGAGAGTGCGTCTCAAGGTGTCCTGAGAGGTAAGCTCCTTACATTGCAACCCCAAAGACACAGCCTCTGGACGTGTATAGGTGCAGGTTTACCTGGATATTTCTTATAAAACAGTCCAATCAATCGAGGAGCAGGAATATTGACTGCTGGCTCAGAAGAATTATCTTCTAGAGGGTAGACTTTTCACTGAACTAAGTAATGCGAGTGTTCTCTTTGAAACCTTGAGTCAAGGATTGACTGAACTTCGAATTCTTCAAAACCTTGTACTGTAACAGGTTTAGCATGAGCTATAGTCCTATTAGAGAGAGGATTCTTGTGAATTCTTTTCAACAAATAGACATGAAACACTGGATGAATTTGAAAGCTAGCTGGTAATTTTAATTTGTAGGAGACATTGTTGATCTCTTTAATAATAGGAAAAGGACCCACACATCTTTAACCCAATTTTTTAGAAGGACAGGAATGCTTTAGATTATGTTTAGAAAACCATACCAAATTACCCACATGGAAGTCAGGGTTCTTTCTGCATCTCTTATCAACATATTTCTTAAAAGTTGCTGGGGCCTCCTGGATGGTCTGTTGAATCATTTTAATGTTGTGAGACAGAAATTGTAGGAATACTAACCGAGGGGGCGCCTCAACGCAATCGTTCAGAGGCTGGAGAATTGGCTCCAAAGCTAAAGGTATCTACCGCTCTCTCTACTCCCTGGTACCTTGCTTCAGTTGAGTCTCACTGGCTTGTCTCCACTCATGGTTCCCCCTGTGTCATCCTTGGGTAGGTTCTGTGTAGTGTGAGCTGCTTGTGGGTCCTTTTTGTCCAGAGAAGATCCATCGCCTGACTCTCCATTAAGCCTGACAGTATAACCAGGCCCTAAGATGGATCAAGCTGAAGGACCGTCTCAGTTTTCAGTCCTCAGGCAACTGTTATCTACATTTACTCAAGCGGTCCATGAGCTTCAAGGAGGCTACACTCGGATACAAGATCAGATGAGGACACTGCAGTCTGCCCCTGGTGGTTCAGCCACAGCCCCATCAGCCAATCCTACTGCCTCTAGTAGTCAAGCCCCTCCGGTGGATCAACTGGAGCCAAAAGTTCATCTCCCTGAGCGATTCTCGGGAGATAGAAAGACTTTTCGTTTGCTCAAGAACAACTGTAAACATTTATTCACTCTTAAGCCACATACTTATCCTACTGAACAGGCCTGTGTGGGCACTGTCATTTCCTTCCTGACAGGGGACCCTCAGGCTTGGGCCTTTTATTTAATGGATCAGCAAAGCCCAGAACTTGCCATTGTGGAATCCTTCTTTCAGGCCATGTCTGTGTTATGAGGATCCGCATAGATCATCATCATCATCATCATTTATTTATATAGCGCTGTCGCAGTGCATAGATTTTCTGCAGCAGAGGCTTCGCTACCTTCACTGAGTCAGGGGCGGAGACCAGCTGAAGATTATACAGCGGAGCTCCGTAAATTCACAGCAGATGTAGATTGGAATCAATCAGCACTCAAACACCAGTTTTGCTTAGGTCTGTCAGAAGGCTTGAAGGATGAACTGGCACGCACTGGAATTCCAGAGATCCCTGATTTCACTAATTTCACTAATTTTACTCACCAGTGTGGGTTCTTCCTCGTGCTTCCCCACCAGTCCATTTGCCTTCTGTCTCATCTGCTTCTCTGGATCCTGAACCCATGCAGATTGGTGCCATCAGACCAGCATTAACTCCAGAGGATCACCTGAGACATTGAAGGTTCAATTTATGCCTTTACTGTGGACAAGCTGACCATCTGCTTTGTGATTGCCCAACACTACCTCCGCCTAGGGGTAAAGCTATTTCTAACAAGAATCCGGTACTTAGTTCTCCCCTACTTACCATTCCACTTTCTTTGCAGTGGGAAGGCAAAACAGTGATGCTACAATCAATCATTGACTCTGCGGCCAGTGGGTGTTTCCTGGATTCTGCAACCGCTGAGGCTCAGTCTTCCTCTTCAACAGAAAAAGAATCCCATTTTACTTTGAGTTGCAGAAGGCTCACCCATACTATCTGGTCCAGTCACTCAGGAGACTTTGCCCCTCTTTATGAAACTTAATAAAGTTCACTCAGAAACCTTGAACTTTGATATTCGGGTGTCACCATTACTTCCTGTTATTCTGAGGATGCCGTGGCTTCGGAAGCACAATCCGTTTATCAATTGGCATAACTGGGGAGATTGTTTTTTCTTCTAATTTCTGCCTTTCCAATTGTCAACTAATATCACGCTGTGTGCCTGCCAAAGAATTTGAAGATGTCTTTAGTAAAAAGGGAACAGACACTTTACCACCTCATCGCATTTAAGACTGCCCCATTGACGTGTTGCCCAGTGCCCAAATACTGTTTGGCCGCATATAACCTCTGTCTGAGCCTGAGTTATTGGAGTTCCGTAACTATCTTGACGAAAGGTTTCATTAGTGCTTCCACATCTCCTGCTGGGCCTGGAATCTTCTTCGTTAAGAAAAAAGACCATTCATTGAGACCCTGAATTGATTATCGCAAACAAAATAAAGTAACTATTAAAAATAGATACCCACTTCTGCTCATTCCAGAATTATTCGAGCGGCTATGAGAGGCTAAGTTTTTCTCAAAACTGGATCTTTGGGGTGCTTATAATTTGGTCAGGATTCGCAAAGGAGATGAATGGAAGACTTCGAGTATCTTGTCATGCTGTTCGGTCTATGTAATGCCCCAACAAACGTGACTCAGATAAGACTTAATGAGATTATATCTGACTACTAGCATTGGGGTGTCCACTAAATTAGCAAATATGAAAACGAGAACCAGAAGGGACTTTATCTCCACAATGCAAGTGTCAGAAACAATCTAAAGATAATGCAAGTAGATACACATTAGAATAAAATAAAAAGCAATTTTTATTCACCACCATGCCATAATAATCACATAGAATTAAAACCATTTAAAAACTAAGCAGCGCTGCATATGAAGCTGAAGGGATCCCTTCTCTAAGGACATAACCCCAAAGGCTGATTGTATTAATCAGATATGGGAAAAATTGGCATGCTATTGTATAAAAAAACTTGGTAATCCGTTAGTATTAAAGGATAAAGAAGCTTTGGAACAATAGATACAAAATTGTAATTATAGATTCCTGGAGTTAGTTATATTCGATTGAGTGAATCCATGTTGATCCTGATAGGGAAAAATTCCAAAACTTAGAAACAAAACAGCATGTGTTCATTCCCCAATATCATGTAATATGAAAATGAAGGGATTGCAAAATGCCCACGGGCCGATGTTTAGTTCAAAAATAGCTCCAATATTGGGGGTTATTGCTTTCTATTCGTGCTGGAGTCTGTATAGTGCTAAGAGTGCGCTGACGGCACCTGCGATGCACAATAATGACTAATCAGTCCAAATGGTCTCCATTAGCGATATAACTATCGCAACACATACTTCCAATTACTTACAGCCGGTTTGCAAATGATATGTCCTCAGCACTGCTGTCTGTAGCAACCTTTCAACACTTTGTAAATTATGTGTTCAGCGACTTTCTGGACATCTTTGTTATTATATAATTGGATTCTTGTCTTTTTGTAATTCTCTTGAAGACCACAGAATTCACATGAAAAAAGGTCTTCACGCCTTCGCACCCCTCAGCTTTATGGCAAGTCGGAGAAATGTATTTTTGAACAAGGCTCTGAGTTCCTGGGATTTTTTATTTCTCCCCAAGGTATCCAAATGGATTCCAGGAAGGTTTCGGTGATCCTCAATTGGCCCGTTCCCTTTTCTAAAAAAGCAGTTCATTTGCTAACTTTTGCAGAAAATTCATTAAAAACTTCTCACAAATAGTTAAACCTATCACCAGCCTCACTTGGGCCAATGTAAGGTTCACTTAGACTTCTGAAGCTCAAAAAGCCTTTGAGTTCTTGATAGGAATTTTTGCTCCTATCCTTCACAAGCATCCAGGCTGGGACTTTGCAACTTCTGAACTGTGGTTCTTGCCCACCTTCACTGCTGCCAAATACACAGCTTTCAGTTATGAGAGACTCGCCTGCTAACCCCACCACTGCTCCATATTCCCAATACGGCACCTTAGGAACAGATTGCGCCAGGGAACAATTTGCACATTAGTCACAATCAAAAACGCTTACTCAGCTCCTACGCATTTTGCGCATGTGCGCTTTATCAAGGAGAAAATTAGTATACCAGAGACTCGCTTCCTTCTCTTATACCCTGCCACTGGTCCCACCCTAAAAACGTTCTTAAGCCTCTGTAGTTGTGAGAGAGGATATAGACAACCTTCAAATATATTAATATTAGAATAATAAAAATAAAAAATAGCTGAATTATGTATATTTGAATTATGTATTTCCTGGAAATGCTTATAAATAGGCCTGTGATTTGAGTCTAATATTACAGATATGTTCATGCAACCTATTTTTAAAGGGTCTTATTGTCCTACCTACATTGTGTTTACTACAAACACAGGACATACAACAAAATCACTTGAACAATTCAAAAAATGTTTGATTTTAATATTCAAGGTAGGTGATCCCCCGAAAAATAGGAGACATTTCTAGAGGCATTGTGAGCATTACTGAAAAATCACCTATACTCGGTTAAGTGTTATATCCTGTAAAGCTGGATCCAATCTCAATATCGGCTAAAATTTGTTTTAGAGTATCAACAAACATATCTATCTAACTAGTCATCACAAGCCAGTGTTGTTGTCTAGTATACCTAAAGGTCAGTTTATTAGGATCAGACACAATTATTATAGAGATGAGGATTTTTATCTACACAGCCGCTTCCTTTTTGGAAGGTTCAAATTCATATAAATTCATTAAGAAGAGATAATGAATCCTAAGTATTCGATAAAAGCTTTCTCAAAGTGACGAATTGAAAGCGGTTTGGGCATTGCCAGGTGGCATCACTAAATACTAAATGTAGTTATACCATGCATGGAAAGCCGTCTTCCACTCATCCCATTGACGAATGTGAATTAAGTTACACGCATTACGGAGATTTAGTTTTGTGAATACATGGGCAGAACCCAGTCTTTGCAATTGAGGTATAAGAGGAAGAGGATACCTATTTTTAAGGTGATCTTTTTTAAGTGTCAGCTAGTATTGCAAGGGTATAAAGAATTGTCTTTTTTCCTGCAAAAAAGATACCAGCCCCAGCAGGTGAGGAAGAAGAACTAATGAAACCCTTTTTAAGATTTTCATTGATATAATTTTTAAGAAAATTTTGCTCCTGTTCTGACAAAGAATAAATACTCCCAAACAGTAAAGAATAAATACTAGCCCCAGGTGAGGGGGAAGCTTATCAGCACTTTCCTCGTCGAAAACATGAAGGAACTCATGGCATGATTCAGGAATAAGTTTAAGAGGAGGATCAGAAGAAAGCAAGTACAGATTGCTTGAACCCAAGATGTGGTGTGAACAGAAGTCTGGAGAAAAGATCACTTGATTATTATGCCAATTTATTGGGGAGTATGCACCTGAAGCCATGGAAACCCAAAATAACAATGAAGAGGACACAACATCAAATGACCAAGACTCAACATGCTGCTGAATTTTTATTGAAAGGGGTAAAGTCTCTTGAAGAACAGGACCAGAGGAGATGCTGGACCTATCAGCCAATTTCACCAATAGTGGATTGAATCTCAGCGGAATACAGTGTATGCTGCAAAGTCCCAGTCGATGAAACACCCGCATGCACCACAGTCAACCGATCCCCAGAAAAGCGCTCCGGCAAAGAAAGTTTGAGCTTGATAGCTGGAGAATGAATAGGGGGTGGTGCTGGAACAGGCACATAAGCAGCAACAGTGGCAGGTGCCCAAGACCCCCCTAGAAAGTCTGCAGTCGCCCCCTGGAGTTCTTGAACAGCATGGGTAAGGACCACTAACTGCTGGATAAGGAGGGTCATTAATGAAGTTCCCACAGCATGGGTAAGGACCACTAACTGCTGGATAAGGAGGGTCATTAATGAAGTTCCCACAGACTCTTTCATTTGGTGATACTGACAAGGCACTTAATAGAAGAGTTCGACCTCTCCTACACCTCCCACTGAGGAAAACAGTCACTGGGGTTAGATACAGGATTGAGCCCTAGTGGAAGAGTGACAGGAGTGCTGAAGAGAAAAGATGTCAGGAAAAATATTGAAAGGCAAGATGATGGTCAAACAGGCAGAGGTTGGTTTAGGCAGCAAGAATAAAAATTCAATAAAACAGGCAAACACAGGAAAGCAAATGAGCGACAGGACGCATGCATGATGACGGCATAACATTGCACATTCACGACAATCTGGACACTCCATATTGAGGAAGGGAAGAGTGGTGGAGAGTGCATCTGAAGGTGTGCTGAGTGGTAGGCTCCTTACACCTATCTTACAGTAAGCTGTAAAATTTAGGTTTCCATCTATAAAATAGTCTTTTTAACCCTGGATTTCCTTTCGGGGCCCTAGATTTAGTGAGAAATTATATTTTAAGGCGGTGCTTCATCATTTAGTAATAGCCTCTCTGTCCACCTCTAGAATGTGAATAGTTGGTTGGAAAGGAACAGTAGGAACAGCAGGTTGGAGAGTTTTTATGGTTGAACCTTGCTATATGCACAGACAGTGACAACAGAAAAGCTTCTGTTTGAACCAAAGTACAAGCCCAAACGCTTTACCACTATACACAAAGATACTTTGCTCTTTAGAATCTTTGTGTAGTGCCACATGCTCTGATAGATTAATCTCATGAAGTTCATATCATAGACCGTACAAGCACAAGAGAGACCTAGAATTACCATTTGCCTTGTGAAAGTGATTACATGGTGTATTGTGCCTACACCCTCAACAGATTTGCACAAGTGAATGACCAATTATTAATTGCTTTGGGTTACTTGAGCTTGTGACATTTATTACATTACCCATTAAACTATCCCTCCAACGCTAAGAAATGGAAATGCTGCATTCTGGTTTATCAATGACCAGTGATTCCTTGCATTACGAAATGTTAAATCTGTGAGCACACCGTTATGTTATTTTATTGTACCCATCACTCATCACCCATCCCTCATCCTTTCTTGGTTTTCTGGGTGGGTTTTCCTAACATGATATTGTGTGTATATATATTCATTGCAAAACAGAAGTCCTTATTGAATATATATTCACATAAAACATAAGGACTTCTGTTTTGCAATAAATGATCACAGAGACTGCTTGTTTTCTAACCATAAAATAAAACCAGACAAAGCATTAAAAACAGATAAATACAGTTTTTTTCTATAAAGTAAATGATAAATGAAATTGTTTCCTGTCCATTTACATTCCCCAGATTTTATGGGCATGATACTAAACTAGCAATTAGTTTAGCAATTTTTGAACTGATTCAATCACCTGAGATAATATTATTTGTGAATAAATCTTTTCCAGCACATTTGCCCTCCATATTTAATTGGATTTAAATTATCAGATGAATGGTTTCTGCCAAAGAACAAAGTTTGACATTGAGCTCATTTGCTTTTGTCAGAGCTTTTACTTTTTATGTTGTGTTCTTGATTTTCATTTTGCTTACTCTCTACAGCAAATGTATCTTCAAATATGGATCACTGTAAGGTTATTAGAAATGTGTCTATTACTTCACCAACACCATAGTGTCTACCTATTCTACCAATGCTCAATAAGTTAAAATAATTCCCAAAGCAATACAGCAATAATGCATGAAACACCTTTTCACTGGTTACAAACAATGCACAAAAATACTTTTTTTTTTAATGGTTCTGGAGTTTATTTGGGTGTTGGGAGCCTGAATCATGATGTCAAACTAATGACATAGGCAGGGAACAACCCAAAGTCTATTCAGGAGTAATGTGTCAGTTCCTCTCAAAAGGTAAAAATGGGTATGGAAACTATTGCCATTGTGAATGTCATGGAGATCATTACCATGGAAATGAACTGTGCTCTCAATAACATCAAAGTCCAATAAACTTGTTCTTATCCTCCAGTCAAGGGTTAAGAATGTTAATGGCTCAGTCCTCATGGGTTAATAAACCAATGTTAACAATGCATTCCTCATTTTTAAGCAGATGACATTTTTCATCTGTCTACACAAATGAGAAACCAGTAAGTGAAGGTTTCCTTCTTAATAGTCTCAATTCTAGTAATACAACTAATGATGCATGGTTCACACATGAAGAAATTCAAAAGAGACTAGAACATGTTAAGATTAACAAAGGTCCAGGCCAGATGGTATTCATCCCAGGGTACGTAGCGAGCTTAGCTCTGTGATTGCCAAACCTCTTTACTTAATTTTTCAGGATTCATTGAAATCTGGCGTAGTGCCGAGAGACTGGCGAATTGCTAATGTGGTGCCTCTATTCAAAAAGGGATCCCGTTCTCAGCCTCAAAACTATAGGCCAGTTAGTCTGACGTCAGTGGTAGTAAAGCTTTTCGAAGGGTTAATAAAAGATAAGATACTGGACTTCATAGCAAATCATAATACTATGAGTTTGTGCCAGCATGGCTTTATGTGTATTAGATCTTGCCAGACTAACTTAATTTCTTTTTATGAGAAGGTAAGTAGAGACCTCGATTCTGGGATGGCGGTGGATGTGATTTAATTAGACTTTGCTAAAGCATTTGATACAGTGCCACACAAAAGGTTACTGGTTAAATTAAGGAATGTTGGCCTGCAACATAGTATTTGTACCTGGATAGAGAACTGGCTAAAAGATAGTCTACAAAAAGTGGTGGTAAATGGAATATTTTCTAATTGGACCAGTGTTAGTGGAGTACCGCAGGGCTCTGTACTAGGTCCCTTTCTTTTCAACTTGTTTATTAATGACCTGGAGGTGGGCATTGAAAGTACTGTTTCTATTTCTGCAGATAATACTAAATTGTGCAGAACTATAGGTTCCATGCAGGATGCTGCCTCTTTATAGAGTGATTTGTCTAAATTGGAAAACTGGGCAGCAAATTGGAAAATGAGGTTCAATTTTGATAAATTCAAGGTTATGCACTTTGGCAAAAATAATATAAATGCAAGTTATACAGTAAATGGCAGTGTGTTGGGAGTTTCCTTAAATGAGAAGGATCTAGGGGTCTTTGTAGATAACACGTTGTCTAATTCTGGGCAGTGTCATTCTGTGGCTACTAAAGCAAATAAAGTTCTGTCTTGCATAAAAAAGGGCATTAACTCAAGGGATGAAAACATAATTATGCCTCTTTATAGGTCCCTGGTAAGGCCTCATCTGGAGTATGCAGTGCAGTTTTGGACTCCAGTCCTTAAGAGGGATATAAATGAGCTGGAGAGAGTGCAGAGACATGCAACTAAATTGGTTAGAGGGATGGAAGACTTAAATTATGAGGGTAGACTGTCAAGGTTGCGAGGGGACATGATTACACTTTACAAGTATATTAGAGGACATTATAGACAAATAGCAGGGGACCTTTTACCCATAAAGTGGATCACCGTACCAGAGGCCACCCCTTTAGACTAGAAGAAAATAACTTTAATTTGAAGCAACGTAGGGGGTTCTTCACAGTGAGGACAGTGAGGTTGTGATGGCTGATTCAGTTAATGCCTTTAAGAATGGTTTGGATGATTTTTTGGACAGACATATCAAAGGCTATTTTGATACTAAGCTCTATAGTTAGTAAAGGTATGGGTATATACATTTTTTTTTTTCAACCCAATTTAACTATGTAACTGTCATCAGTATACAGTGCATTCCCCAGTCACCATAAAAAAGAATGATTGGATGAGTACCTTTACTCACTTATGATATAGTCCTTTTTTTTGTTAGTATTGAAATAAAGTACTAAAATATATGGCCTTTTGGACTGCCTGGTTATTCTCAACATTCTTGAGCTGGGACTATGTGTGGTTACCTCTAAGTAACTGCATGCTCTATAGAAGTGAATGGAAGGAATGTGAGGCATATGAACACTGGGTGCCATTTGAGAACATGGAAATAATTACTATGGCAACAATCTCTTTGCTGAGCACTACCATGGTGACTGGTGCCACAGAGATAGAGGCCATGACAACATTTACAAAAATTGAAACCGGAGAGGGCTTCCCAGAATACATGTGCAAGGTTAGTCCCAGAAGTAATTAGGTGCATCTCAATTAAATCTATCAACAATCAAAGAAAAAAAGAAAAAAGTGAATCCAGGAGAAATTTGATCCTTGCTAGTATATCAGTAATATATAGGTACCGTAAATTACCCACAGCAAACATTAGCAACAGAGTTGATAGTATGAGAATGATGCAACAGTTTTATTATAGTCAAAAATTCAAGCAAAAAAATTCAATAAATAACATTTGGATTACAATACACCTTTTTTGCCATTCAACAAAGAAGGGATACCTGCCATGCCAGACACTTTCTGAAGGTGTGCAAGTAAAAACTGGTACCCAGCAATAACACCAATCTCCTTGGACCTTGTCCAAGGAGACCACTGAACACCATCAGCACCCTTGTGCTTTCTCGTCTAGGGACTATACTGCCCAACCCAATGGCAAGTATTCCTATAGATAAGCTTTTATGTGGACTTCAATAAAAATTAGGAAGAAAATCCTCTTCTTGCTGTGTTACGCAATAGAAAGGGCTGTTGCACCTGAACATTATTTTACTCTTTTCCTTCCAGAACATCACCGTGACCCTCAATATTTCCACCCCAAATCCCTGCACCCTTTCCACTTGCCAGATCCACCAGCTATATCAACTTGTCTGAAACCTCCTTACAACTTGTCCCCTCCTTACCCAGTCAAGGCACCATCCCCTACATACCACTGCATGTTGAAGCACCATTATCAGGGGAACAACAGTCTCAGCCAGTGGTTAATAAGCCTATATTACCACCCTTACTGTAATAACAAAATAATATCAGTCCTTTGCAGCCAATAAACTTACCATGCTTTTGCAAATTCAGTGGCACACTTGTATAAAAGTGCATCTTGTTGTAGGAGCAAAGTTATTTCTTTTGAGGTTTAAAGGAGAACTAAAGCTGAACTAAAGAAGTAGGCTAGAAATGTTGTACATTATGTTTTGGGCTTCTGTACCAGCCTAAGGCAACCACAGTCCTTTAGGAGTAAAGATCTGTGTCCCAAAAGATGCCCCAGTAGCTCCCCATCTTGTTTTCTGCTGATTCACTGCATATGCTCCATGCTGCTGTCACTTACTGAGCTTAGGGACCAGCTCACAATCTACAGTACACATAGAATATAAATGACACAATATAAGCTGTAGTAATTAATACAGATAATTACTTCATGGCAGCACATAAACCAGTGCAATTAGCATCAGAATGTAATAATCAGTCATGTAGCATCTTATATTACAGGCCAACCTAATTTTCTGTTTGGTAATTTGCATCAACCCCTAAGCTCATCCTCTAAACAGCTGCTCAGAGCCCACTGAGCATGTGAGTGTCGCAGACACTTTCCAAGATGGTGACCCCCTGTGACAAGTTTGAAGTCCTGGATAGAGATGTCGCGAACTGTTCGCCGGCGAACTTGTTCGCGCGAACATCGGGTGTTCGCGCTCGCCGGAAGTTCGCGAACGTCGCGCGACGTTCGCCATTTTGGGTTCGCCATTGTTGGCGCTTTTTTTTGCCCTCTCACCCCAGACCAGCAGGTACATGGCAGCCAATCAGGAAGCTCTCCCCTGGACCACTCCCCTTCCCTATAAAAACCGAAGCCCTGCAGCGTTTTTTCACTCTGCCTGTGTGTGCTGAAGAGATAGTGTAGGGAGAGAGCTGCTGCCTGTTAGTGATTTCAGGGACAGTTGAAAGTTTGCTGGCTAGTAATCGTTTTGATACTGCTCTGTTATTGGAGGGACAGAAGTCTGCAGGGGTTTGAGGGACATTTAAGCTTAGGTAGCTTTGCTGGCTAGTAATCTACCTTCTACTGCAGTGCTCTGTATGTAGCTGCAGTGGGCAGCTGTCCTGCTTCTGATCTCATCTGCTGACTGCTGCAATAACAGTAGTCCTTGTAAGGACTGCTTTTATTTATTTTTTTGTTGTTTTACTACTACTACTACTACTACTACTATAAGAGCCCAGTGCTATTAGTCTAGCAGTGTTGGGGAGTGGGACTGGTGTGCTAATCTGCTGCTCCTAGTAGTTCAGCAGCACCAACTTTAATTTTTTTTTTTTAATATTCATTTTTTTTTATTTTACTTTTTTTATTTTACTACCGCTGTAGTAGTGTATAAGTTGACCTTTTAGGCATTATTTGCCCTGTAGGCATTATTTGCACAGTGTTTTCTTCAACCCGCCATCTAGCTGTGTGACCTTGTTCACATTCTGTCTAAATATCCATAATATTACCGTCTCCAGAAAAAACACCGGAGTGACTTTTTTCAAGCAGCCATAATATATTTTACGTAATCCGTATCCACCGCTGTAGTAGTGTATACGTTGACCTTGTAGGCATTATTTGCACAGTGTTTTCTTCAACCCGCCACCTAGCTGTGTGACCTTGTTCACATTCTGTCTAAATATCCATAATATTACCGTCTCCAGAAAAAACACCGGAGTGACTTTTTTCAAGCAGCCATAATATATTTTACGTAATCCGTATCCACCGCTGTAGTAGTGTATACGTTGACCTTGTAGGCATTATTTGCACAGTGTTTTCTTCAACCCGCCATCTAGCTGTGTGACCTTGTTCACATTCTGTCTAAATATCCATAATATTACCGTCTCCAGAAAAAACACCGGAGTGACTTTTTTCAAGCAGCCATAATATATTTTACGTAATCCGTATCCACCGCTGTAGTAGTGTATACGTTGACCTTGTAGGCATTATTTGCACAGTGTTTTCTTCAACCCGCCATCTAGCTGTGTGACCTTGTTCACATTCTGTCTAAATATCCATAATATTACCGTCTCCAGAAAAAACACCGGAGTCACTTTTTTCAAGCAGCATTCATATATTTTACGTAATCCGTATCCACCGCTGTAGTAGTGTATACGTTGACCTTGTAGGCATTATTTGCACAGTGTTTTCTTCAACCCGCCATCGAGCTGTGTGAGCTTGTTCACATTTTGTCTAAATATTGATAATATTATCGTCTCTAGAAAAACCACTTGAGTTACTTTTTTTCAAGCAGCATTCATATATTTTACGTAATCCGTATCCACCGCTGTAGTAGTGTATACGTTGACCTTGTAGGCATTATTTGCACACTGTTTTCTTCAACCCGCCATCGAGCTGTGTGACCTTGTTCCCATTCTGTCTAAATATCCATAATATTACCGTCTCCAGAAAAAACACCGGAGTCACTTTTTTCAAGCAGCATTCATATATTTTACGTAATCCGTATCCACCGCTGTAGTAGTGTATACGTTGGCCTTGTAGGCATTATTTGCACACTGTTTTCTTCAACCCGCCATCGAGCTGTGTGAGCTTGTTCACATTTTGTCTAAATATTGATAATATTATCGTCTCTAGAAAAACCACTTGAGTTACTTTTTTTCAAGCAGCATTCATATATTTTACGTAATCCGTATCCACCGCTGTAGTAGTGTATACGTTGACCTTGTAGGCATTATTTGCACACTGTTTTCTTCAACCCGCCATCGAGCTGTGTGACCTTGTTCCCATTCTGTCTAAATATCCATAATATTACCGTCTCCAGAAAAAACACCGGAGTCACTTTTTTCAAGCAGCATTCATATATTTTACGTAATCCGTATCCACCGCTGTAGTAGTGTATACGTTGGCCTTGTAGGCATTATTTGCACACTGTTTTCTTCAACCCGCCATCGAGCTGTGTGACCTTGTTCCCATTCTGTCTAAATATCCATAATATTACCGTCTCCAGAAAAAACACCGGAGTCACTTTTTTCAAGCAGCATTCATATATTTTACGTAATCCGTATCCACCGCTGTAGTAGTGTATACGTTGGCCTTGTAGGCATTATTTGCACACTGTTTTCTTCAACCCGCCATCGAGCTGTGTGACCTTGTTCCCATTCTGTCTAAATATCCATAATATTACCGTCTCCAGAAAAAACACCGGAGTCACTTTTTTCAAGCAGCATTCATATATTTTACGTAATCCGTATCCACCGCTGTAGTAGTGTATACGTTGACCTTGTAGGCATTATTTGCACACTGTTTTCTTCAACCCGCCATCGAGCTGTGTGACCTTGTTCACATTTTGTCTAAATATTGATAATATTATCGTCTCTAGAAAAACCACTTGAGTTACTTTTTTTCAAGCAGCATTCATATATTTTACGTAATCCGTATCCACCGCTGTAGTAGTGTATACGTTGACCTTGTAGGCATTATTTGCACACTGTTTTCTTCAACCCGCCATCGAGCTGTGTGACCTTGTTCACATTTTGTCTAAATATTGATAATATTATCGTCTCTAGAAAAACCACTTGAGTTACTTTTTTTCAAGCAGCATTCATATATTTTACGTAATCCGTATCCACCGCTGTAGTAGTGTATACGTTGACTTTGTAGGCATTATTTGCACAGTGTTTTCTTCAACCCGCCATCTAGCTGTGTGTATTATCGTTTCCAGAAAAACCAACTGAGTTTTTGTTGTTGTTGTTGTTTTTTTAAAAATAATGCCAGGCAAAGGCAGGCCGCCACGCAGAGGCCGTGCTAGGGGCCGTGCTGCTATGCAATCCTGTGGCCCTAGCAAATTGCCCAGTTTTAAAAAGCCAATGACCCTGAACTCCCAAAATGCTGAAGAGGTAGTTGACTGGCTTACACAGCACACCCCATCCTCTACCGTTTCTAACTTTACCACAACATCCTCCTCATCCTCCACTGCTATGGCCACCCCACGTAACACTTCCTCCACCACCGGTGCCCCTTCTTCACTGGGGTCAGAGGAGTTATTTTCCAATGAGTTTCTTGAACTGAGTAATGCGCAACCATTATTGCCAGAAGAAGATGAAGGAGATGAGGACCTTACACCAGATTTAATTCTGGCAGAGAACACGATAGAGATGGACATAATGAGTGATGAGGAGGAGGTCCCCGCTGCTGCTTCCTTCTGTGATGTGTCAGAAGAAATTGATGCATCTGAGGAGAATGATGATGAGGAGATTGATGTTTTGTGGGTGCCTAGTAGAAGAGAGCAAGAGGAGGGTAGTTCAGATGGAGAGACGGAGAGTCAGAGAGGCAGTAGGAGAATAAGACTTAGAAGAAGCAGGGAGGACAGCCCGCAGGGATCAGCAGGGCAACAACATGTATCGGCACCTGTGTTCAGCCGGCCAACGCACCCGCCATTGCCGCCAATACCGCCAACTCCGCCAACTTCTACTGTTACCGCCAGATCGCACACTTCCAAAAAGTCAGCAGTGTGGGATTTTTTTAATGTGTGTGCCTCTGACAAAAGCATTGTAATTTGCAATGAGTGCAGTCAGAAACTGAGCCTTGGTAAGCCCAACAGCCACATAGGTACAACTTCTATGCGAAGGCACATGAGCGGCAAGCACAAAGCACTTTGGGAGCAACACCTCAAAGGCAACAGGCAAACTAAAAGCCACACTCCTTCTGGTCCAGCATCTTACTGCTCTACCTCTGCTCTCCTTGACCCGTCTGAACCACCCTCCACTCCGCCTTCCACCTTGACCACCTGTTCCCATTCCCAGTCATCTGCCACCAGCCAAGTTTCTGTGAAGGCCATGTTTGAGCGTAAGAAGCCAATGTCTGACTGTCACCCCCTTGCCCGGCGTCTGACAGCTGGCTTGTCTGCACTCTTAGCCCGCCAGCTTTTACCATACCAGCTGGTGGACTCTGAGGCCTTCCGCAAATTTGTAGCAATTGGGACACCGCAGTGGAAGGTACCCAGCCGCAATTTTTTTTCTAAAAAGGGAATACCACACCTGTACCAACATGTGCAGAGCCAAGTTACCGCATCTCTGTCACTTAGTGTTGGGCCAAAGGTCCATATGACTACTGACGCATGGTCCTCCAAGCATGGTCAGGGCAGGTATGTCACCTACACTGCCCACTGGGTGAACTTGGTAATGGCTGGGAAGCAGGGAATGGGTAGCTCAACAACAACAGTGGAGTTGGTGTCACCGCCACGGATTGCACGCGGTTCTGCCACCACCTCTACTCCTCCATCGCTCTCTACCTCGTCTTCTTCTTCTTCTTACTCTGCTGCTGGGTCCTCCTTCTCCTCCTCCACACCTGTGCACCCCCAGCTCCCCCTAGGCTATTCGACGTGCCAGGTACGCCGTTGTCACGCTGTCTTGGGGATGACGTGCCTGGAAAGCAAAAACCATACCGGATCTGTACTCCTGTCATCTCTGCAGTCACAGGCCGATCGGTGGCTGACCCCACACCAACTGCAGATCGGAAAAGTGGTGTGTGACAATGGAAGCAATCTGTTGGCAGCGTTGAGACTAGGCAATTTAACACATGTGCCCTGCATGGCACATGTGTTAAATTTAATAGTCCAACGTTTTGTCTCCAAGTACCCAGGATTCCAGGACGTTCTCACCCAGTCCAGAAAGGTGTCGGCCCATTTCAGACGTTCCTACACAGCCATGGCACGCCTTGCTGACATTCAGCAGCGCTACAACATGCCAGTCAGGCGTTTGATTTCTGACAGCCAGACTCGCTGGAATTCAACGCTCCTTATGTTGGAACGTCTGCTGCAACAACAAAGGGCCGTCAACGAGTACCTTTTTGAACTGGGTGGTAGGACTGGATCTGCACAGCTGGGGATTTTTTCCCCCGTTACTGGGTGCTTATGCGCGATGCCTGCAGGCTCATGCGACCTTTTGAAGAGGTGACAAATATGGTCAGTCGCACCGAAGGCACCATCAGCGACCTAATACCCTTCGCTTTCTTCCTGGAGCGTGCCGTGCGACGAGTGACAGATGAGGCTGTAGACCAGCGTGACGAGGAGCTGGAAGCGCACGATTTCTGGTCGGAATCACCAGAACGAACCCAGGCACCTGCTGCAACGCAGGGAGAGGTGCCAGAAGTGGAGTCAGAGGAGGAAGGTGGCTTTGTGGAGGAGGAGGAGGAGGACCAACAGGAGCAGGCTTCCCAGGGGGCTAGTGGTGACCTTTTGGGGACCCCTGGTCTTGTACGTGGCTGGGGGGAGGAGACCGTGGATGATGCAGTCCTTGATAATGAGGAAGCGGAGATGGATAGCTCTGCATCCAACCTTGTGAGAATGGGGTCTTTCATGCTGTCATGCCTGTTGAAGGACCCCCGTATCAAGAGGCTTAAGGAGAAGGACCTGTACTGGGTCGCAACGCTACTAGACCCTCGGTACAAGCATAAAGTGTCAGAAATGTTACCAACATACCACAAGTCCGAAAAGATGCGGCATTTACAAACCAGCCTGCAAAACATGTTGTACAATGCTTTTAAGGGTGATGTCACTTCAGGAACTCATCAACATTCCAGGGGCAGAGGTGCCAGTAATCCTGCCACGAGCACACCTGCAAGGACAAAGCCCTTTGGCCAGTCTGTAACGTCAGACATGCAAATGTTTTTCTGTCCAAGGCAGCGCCACAACCCTTCTGGATCCACCCTCAAAGAACGCCTCGACCGGCAGGTAGCGGACTACCTGGCATTAACTGCAGATATCGACACTCTGAGGAGCGATGAACCCCTGGACTACTGGGTGCGCAGGCTTGATCTGTGGCCAGAGCTGTCACAATTTGCCATGAACCTCTTGTCTTGCCCAGCCTCAAGTGTGCTCTCAGAAAGGACCTTCAGTGCAGCAGGAGGGATTGTAACTGAGAAGAGAACTCGCCTAGGTCACAAAAGTGTCGATTACCTGACCTTTATTAAAATGAATGAGGGGTGGATCTCGGAGGGTTACTGCACGCCGGAAGACTTGTTCTGACTTCTATGCAGCTGTCCTTCTCTTCAAGCCTCATGACTCCACACACAGCTGTCCTTTAGCGTCCTCCTCCTCCCTCCGCCACCGTTACAAACTAGGGTGCAAACCCTACTGGTTTAATTTTTTCTGGCCTCTGTGCTTCAGTGGCTGCGACCAAAAAAATGCCTATTTTCTGCATTTATATGACATAATTTTTCTGGCCTCTGTGCTTCAGTGGCTGCAACCAAAAAAATTTATATTTTCAGCATTTATATGGCATAATTTTTCTGTCAACTGTGCTTCAGTGGCTGCGACCAAAAAAATGCATATTTTCTGCATTTATATGGCATAATTTTTCTGGCCTCTGTGCTTCAGTGGCTGCAACCAAAAAAATTACTATTTTCAGCATTTATATGGCATAATTTTTCTGGCAACTGTGCTTCAGTGGCTGCGACCAAAAAAATGCATATTTTCTGCATTTATATGGCATAATTTTTCTGGCCTCTGTGCTTCAGTGGCTGCAACCAAAAAATTTATATTTTCAGCATTTATATGGCATAATTTTTCTGTCAACTGTGCTTCAGTGGCTGCGACCAAAAAAATGCATATTTTCTGCATTTATATGGCATAATTTTTCTGGCCTCTGTGCTTCAGTGGCTGCAACCAAAAAAATTTATTTTCAGCATTTATATGGCATAATTTTTCTGGCAACTGTGCTTCAGTGGCTGCGACCAAAAAAATGACTATTTTCAGCATTTATATGGCATATTTTTTCTGGCCTCTGTGCTTCAGTGGCTGTGGCCAAAAAAACTGGGCAAACAATGCCTACAAGGTCAACGACGTTGACCTTGTAGGCATTGTTTGCCCAGTTTTTTTGGCCACAGCCACTGAAGCACAGAGGCCAGAAAAAATATGCCATATAAATGCTGAAAATAGTCATTTTTTGCCATACGTTGACTCAACGTATATGGCAAAAAATGACTATTTTCAGCATTTATGTGGCATATTTTTTCTGGCAACTGTGCTTCAGTGGCTGCAACCAAAAAAACTGGGCAAACAATGTCTACAAGGTCAACGTATGGCGAAAAATTACTATTTTCAGCATTTATATGGCATATTTTTTCTGGCAACTGTGCTTCAGTGGCTGCGTCCAAAAAAACTGGGCAAACAATGTCTACAAGGTCAACGTATGGCGAAAAATGACTATTTTCAGCATTTATATGGCATATTTTTTCTGGCAACTGTGCTTCAGTGGCTGCGTCCAAAAAAACTGGGCAAACAATGCCTACAAGGTCAACGTATGGCAGTTGTTTAAAGAGAACAGTAGATTACTAGCCAGCAAAGCTACCTAAGCTAAAATGTCCCTCAAATCCCTGCAGACTTCTGTCCCTCCAATACAGAGCAGTATCAAGCAGATTACTAGCCAGCAAACTTACTATCATCTGTCCCTGAAATCACTAACAGCTCTCCCCCTACACTATCTCTTCCAAGCACACACAGGCAGATTTTTCAGATACATTTTTGCCCTTGATCCCCCTCTGGCATGCCACTGTCCAGGTCGTTGCACCCTTTAAACAACTTTAAAATCATTTTTCTGGCCAGAAATGTCTTTTCTAGATGTTAAAGTTCGCCTTCCCATTGAAGTCTATGGGGTTCGCGAACCGTTCGCGAACCGCTCGCATTTTTGCGCAAGTTCGCGAATATGTTCGCGAACTTTTTTTCCGACGTTCGCTACATCCCTAGTCCTGGATCATCGCTGCTGTTAAATAGCTGAAACTTTAGGCTGGTGCAATAAGTTCAGTATATAAAATGTAATTTTTGCCATAGACATTTTTAGGGTTTAGTTCTCCTTTATGCTCCATAATCAACAGCATACTATACTTCAGTATCATAGCACATGATATGCGCCAGCAGTGATCCTTACAAATAGTTCATGTGTAAAAGAGTGGATTAACTGGTAAGGTTTAAGAGCTGTGCGCTATTTATTTCTTTCTTTCTTTCTATTGATTTTTGTTTCTGTGTTTGTGAATAATAAAGTTTTCAAGAGTAGATATTTCAGCAGGAGAGGGAAGTTGAGTGGCCATTTTGGAAGTGTCTAGTGAGGGACAGACAGCAGACTGTTGCTGAGCGCTGAGGGATAGTCCAAGAGTCCAACCACGTGGGCACCACTGTAAGCGATACCCAGTGCTGAGTTGTAAATCCAATCCAGTAGCACACCAATATTGAACAAGCAGTGTTTTATTGTGCCAAAAATATTGTTTTTATGGTGAAAACTTTTGTAAATGAACTTGAGAGTTCCACACCGACATGAAAGTCTTCCAAATACCACATGACTCGCACACATGACTCCTTAGTATTAACATGTAAAACTCCAGATAAAAAAATTTCATGAGCATTCCGAAAGCATTTAACATGTTATCTGAACCACCTGTTACACCTGAGCTGCAAATTGCTACAGAGATCCAATATAGCTTCTAAAGTTGATTGACAATGTGAATTTTGTTCCTACAGCCGTTACATGCCATCCATGATAATTGACACCATTTCCGTGGTAAATAATGCTGACCAAAAAACATTACCGTGGGAACATTAATAGGGTTGTTTATCTTAAAACTGAATTTTAGCTCTGGACAGTTGTATTCTAGCACAATTTTCAAATAATTTGTTGTTAACGCTTTTCTAACCTTTTTAACTAGGCAGTGGTTTGAATGTCAGAATGGAAATTGAATAGGAGATCTGGAATTGAAAGCTAAGTAATAAAGAAAAATCGAATTGCTGGGCAACTGACCCGAGAAACCAGACCTCTTTAATTATAAATACTTGGATCTATGGCTGATGTGACTTAAATATTCATACTATGTTTATAGCAGAGTTAATACTCATTAATAATGTCGGGAAGGTTTGTAGGGAAGACATATGCATTTCAGAGTCTATGCATTTTGTGATCAAAGTACTTAATCACAAAGTGTTCTTTTAAGCAGCATGACTAACCTTTATAGATTTTATCTGACACTCTTGGTTGAGGTGTTACATACACTTCAAGCTCTGCTTGGATTCATACTAGAGTTGCACTGCTAATCAATTCACACATCTCAAGCACCAGAACCAGCCTTGTAACCTCATAATTAAGGCAAAGTACCTGAGGTGTTAAACCCCTGCACTGTCTGTCTAATTTGGCCAGTGTTTGAGCTGGTTGAGCCTTGAGGCTTAAAGTTTGTCTATTTTAGGGATTTTGTAGGATGGTGTCAGATTGACAAAATGCATCCTTCAAACCGAATTTAGTTGTATGGTTTACGGCTGATACAAAAATCTGATGGGTAAACTACAAGAAACATTTGCCATCCAATGCAACACGCCTGTCAGGAAGTCTCCTGTGTCTTCATCTGTCAAGATGATGGTGTTGGAAAGACTTATTTTTCTCATTACAAAACATTGACTGTAACATGTAAATATATGAACAAATGACTCCATTCGATTTTATCTGATCTGGCTGTCAGGAGGCCTCCTTTGTGGAGTGCTACACTTCATTAACAAAATGTAATGTCAGCATTTCACCACAACTATTCAAAATAAAAGGACACCAGAGACCCAGGTTCAGTGCCCAAATATGGGCTCTACTCCTGAGTGTTGCTCTATAATTTCCAAATTCCTGGTTACTGACCTTTCTGCTTTGCCTCCTGATTTACACTGATCACTGTCTGCCCCTGGTTTCTTGCCTGGATATTGACCTTGACCCTGCTAAACCCTTTGTGTACCACTAATTGGACTATTTCCAGTCAGTATGCATACCATCTTTCTCCTTGGTCCAGAATAAATCTACTAGAGCCATTTGGTTCTGGCACTGAAGTTACATTACAACAGTGAGGGACCAGATTTCGTAGCTTCCTACAAAATCTCATAGTGTTGCATGGCAAGATCAGATAAAATCTAACCCACAAAATTTCCAGTGGAGTTATTCTATTTGGACTTGCTTGTTGTAACTAGATAGCTGGCATGACATTGATTGATTGGTTTTTGAGAGACCAGACAGGCAGAGTACTCCCACCATAACTTTGTTTTTTCCTATAAAACATTTACCCCCATGCTCACCCTTTTCTGTCACCCACTGGGGTATTTTGTAAAAAAACATGGAAGAATTATCTCCTAGATATCATGTTATGAAGTATTTCAAAACATTTTGCAGAATATTATTTAAATGCCCTTAAAGGGATTCTGACATGAACAAAATGCATCAGTTAATAGCACTCCTCCAGCAAATGTTTTTAAATATTTAATTTTGAAATTTGACGTGGGGCTAGGCATGTTGTTGGTCCTCAGGCATGCGACTTGTGCTCTGACAAACTTTAGTCGCTCTTTACTGTAGCACTGCAAGTTAGAGTGATAGCCCCTCATCTCCCCCCCCCCACAGCCTATCAGCACAACAATGGGAAGGTAACAGGACAACAGTTACCTGACACTTACATTGGTAAAAATGCTCCCAGGCCTCACCTAGTGGTAGGTATGAGAATAGCACTCAGTAGTAAAACACCCAAGCTGACCAATACTCCTCCATTTACATTGAGTAGGAGAAACAATAGCTTATCTGAAAGCAACTCCTTGTGAAGTTCTGACTCTTTCTGACTTCATGGGATCAGGCACAATTATCTGAGATGGCTGCCCACACACCAATATTATCATCTTTTGCCAACTGTTTCTTTATTATTTCTGGATTTTTTTCACTCATCCATGTTCTGGTTTCACAGAGATGGAAACAAAACTTTTATTTGTTCTTAGCAAAGAAAAATTTTCTTTAGACCGATAGTTCAATGTTCCTTCTATTTATCAATTCTTCTTATCTTCTCAACAGTGTTTTTTTACTATAACATTCTTCAACTCAAATCTGCCAAAATGCATAATTTGCTTGGAATGTTTGGGGTATAGGAGGTGCATGTCACAGACGTGGCCAAATATTACCCAGATTTTGGACCCAGAAAGATAACCAATGATACAAGTCTAAAATGGTATTAATGACTATTGCACGCTTTTTTTTTTTTGTTTGAAATGCTATACATAGCCAATATGCATGTAATAGGCATGTAAAACATGCCTTTCTACCATTTTTAGTGGGTTTTTTTGTTTGTTTTTTTACTTAATTTGCCAAAAATGCAGTTCCCTAGTGCCTAAATCGCTTTCGTCTCTATGCAACATTTTGTTACAAGCCTGTTTATTTTTGATAATAAGCCCACAATGCCCATCTCCTTCAGCCCTGGAAAGCAGATCAATGAGGAAGATAAGCTCTATGAATAATAATAAGCAACATTTTATGCAAAGAGCATTTCTTTCCGTATCTGCAAATAGTCATAGTATATTTGAAAATAAATTATCTGCATATAATTTTAACTAGAAAAGGTTGTTCACTCATTGATATTTCATTTCAAACAGAGGTGTTTTCAAATATTCTCGTACTTTGTTTGTTCATTCACATTTGATGACACGGCTGTTAATCTTAATTTTTATTAAAAAGAACCTCTTGAGCTTTTGACCCCCCAGCATTTTAGAATAGACAACTCAAAGTTAATTACAATAGCTAGAAAATTCTGCAGCAAGAATTGCCCTTACCAGTTCTGTCAGTCATCTTGTCGTTATCGATGGTTGGCCATGCAGTTTTTTCTTGCCAGTATTAAACTATAATTAAACTCCATATGGAAGGAAATATTGCCGTGAAGGTGCTCAGAGCTACAGCAACACTAGTTTTATGCATTTGCTGATGATCAAAGAGATTCAGCAAACAGAATATCCACTGGAGGGTCCTCTTGCATCTGCTAGACTCCTGGCCCAGGAGCACTCTGAAAAAATTCTTTAACACTTGAAGGGGGAAATATACTGCCCACAGCAGTGTTGTTCTATGTAAATATAGCTTGAATATATAAGGGTTAAAAGAAATTGTATGAAATGAAGAAGCCAGCTGTTAACAGAGTAGGCAGAATTCTCAATGGAAGATCCGAATGTTAGCTCTGAACACCTAAACAGTAGGGATGGGCGAATTTGGGGTGTTTCGCTTCGCAGATAAATTAGCCAAATTCGCAAAATGGCGAAAAATTTCGCGAATTTATTCGCCGGCAGCAAATCATGGCAATTCGCCACAAATTCACGCCTGCCGAATAAATTCGCCCATCACTACTAAACAGCATTATTTCTTCCTCATTTGATTAGTGTAATATTGGCAAGCCTATACTACACAGCACATCCCGATAGTTTATATAATATGAACTCTACTTTTGTTGGGGTGATTTATCAAGGAATTCTCTTGCATTGATAATTAAAGGGTGGTTCACCTTCACATTAACTTTTAGTTTGATGTAGAGAGTGATATTCTGAGACAATTTGTAATTGGTTTCATTTTTTATTATTTGTGGTTTCTGAGTTATTTAACTTTATTCAGTAGCTCTCCAGTTTGCAGTTTCAGCAGCTGGGTTGCTAGGGTCCAAATTAGCAAATGACGTAAAAACATAAAAAAAATAAATAAAGCAGACCAATTGAAAAGTTACTTTGAATGGTCCATTCTATAAAATACTAAGTTAATTTAAAGTTGAACCACCTCTTTAAGTCAGACATATATCTTCCCCAAAAAACTAACTCTCTTGCCCCCCCCCTGTGAATTAGTGATCTCAAACTCAATTACAGATATTTCAGAAGATACTTTAAAGGGATACTGTCATGGGAAAAAATGTTTTTTTTCAAAATGAATCAGTTAATAGTGCTGCTCCAGCAGAATTCTGCACTGAAATCCATTTCTCGAAAGAGCAAACAAATTTTTTTATATTCAATTTTGAAATCTGACATGGGGCTAGACATATTGTCAATTTCCCAGCTGCCCCAAGTCATGTGACTTGTGCTCTGATAAACTTCAATCACTCTTTACTGCTGTACTGCAAGTTGGAGTGATATCACCCCCTCCCTTTTCCCCCCAGCAGCCAAACAAAAGAACAATGGGAAGGTAACCAGATAACAGCTCCCTAACACAAGATAACAGCTGCCTGGTAGATCTAAGAACAGCACTCAATAGTAAAAACCCATGTCCCACTGAGACACATTCAGTTACATTGTGAAGGAAAAACAGCAGCCTGCCAGAAAGCATTTCTCTCCTAAAGTGCAGGCACAAGTCCCATGACCAGGGGCAGCTGGGAAATTGACAAAATGTCTAGCCCCATGTCAGATTTCAAAATTGAATATAAAAAAATCTGTTTGCTCTTTTGAGAAATGGATTTCCGTGCAGATTTCTGCTGGAACAGCACTATTAACTGATTCATTTTGAAAAAAAACTTTTTTCCCATGACAGTATCCCTTTAATAATCACAATCTTGCAAACCAAGTTACCCTTGTAATGACTGGATCTGTAGCACAAAACCCTATTTCACTTGGTGTCATTATACGGAAAGCAATAAAATAATAAACTTTTATAAAACTTATTTTAGATTTTAAAAACAAGTAATGAATAAAAGGAGTATTGAGTATATGAGTAAATGATAGTTAGTAATGTATTTACCTCCTTGACTCTCACCTTGGACCAACTAGCAACAACTGAGTAAAGTGTGGTTGAGCAGTCCAGTACAGTACAAGTTGAAGGAACATTAAATACTATTGTGCTGGAATGTACTGAAGTGCATAAAATTGACAGGATAGTGTTGTATTTATTTGAAAAGTGTCTGCTGCCTTACAGAGTGCAGAAACTCTTACACATCTCATGCCACCCAGGGGCAATTAATGATACAATTTTTTTAATATACCATAACCAAACAGGGGGTTGAAATAGTACTGTTAGGGTGTTATTTACTAAACTTCAATATTTTCTGGTTGAGGCTTTTTTGTAGGGGAAAAATTCAAATTTTTGGTGAAAAAAAAACCTTGAATATTTTGATATTTATTATACCCCAAAGATAATAAAAGTCCCAATCCGAAAATCTGCCATATCAAACCTGCCGAGGTAATGTAGAAGTCAATGGCAGATATCCCTTTTAAAATTTGAAGATATCCAGATCTGCGCTTGGTTTCGTCCAATAATCCAAAAAATTAGATGGTTTGGCTTGACATCAGAATACCCCTTGACAAAGGCTATAGTGCCGAAACATTGGGGTATTCTATCACTGGCAAGTGTATTCGTCCTTTTTGGTTTGTCTCTATTTTGCCTTAAACTTACAGTTAGGTTTTATGTACTGTATATACTTGTCAATATTGCTGTGTATAAACTGTCTTGTATAAGATATCAGTCTATCTGATGTAAATTGTATTGTTATAATCTATATAAGAGATTTTTTTCTTTGAGTGTTCATACCCAATAAATGCTGTATATGGTTTTGGGTCACTAATTGTGGGGGTACCCCTGGGTTACTTGCACCTCATATATATAGTTTTTTGCAAAAGATTTTTGCTTTTGGAGTGCCCTCCGTTGATCTGAGTTTTTTTATAAACTTTAACAGGTATCAGTACTTAGATTAACTGGCATTGTTTACACTTTAAATTCAGACAGTAAGGTCCTGCATTGTTCACACCTTTAATCCCCCCTGCATTGTTCACACATATGACACTTCTATTTTACAACCCTAAAGCCCTGTACTGTTCCCACCTCAGTTCCAGAATATAAATGTCCACATTGTTCCCTGTTCACACTTCAGACAAAATGCTGAAGGGGCACCAGGTCCTGATAAATTTCACTGTCCCCTGCCCTATGCTCCCTGTGTGCCATACTCTGCCTCCACTATCTCTGTGTGTTCCATACGCTACCTGCCCTAGGCTGCCTGTGTTTAACATATTCTGTCTGTCCTATGCTTCTTGTGTGTGCCATACTCTGCCTGCCTTCTGCTCCCTGTGTGTGCCATACTCTGCTTCTGTATGCTCCCTGTGTGTGTCATACTCTGCCTGTGTGTGCCATACTCTGCCTGTCCTATGCGCCTTGTGGGGCCATAGCTACAGAGGAAGCAAACCTGGGGGCCCAGATGGTATAGGGGGCCCATGAAGCCCTAATTAATAACCCATTTTAATATGTATTGGTAAAACAGGACAACCTCTGCATATTTGCGGGGCCCTAAAATTAATTTGTTGTGGGCCCAATAACATCTATTTAAGCCACTGGCTCCTTGTGTGTGTGTGTGTCATACTCTACTTGAATTAGTGAATGGTGGGAATTGTGGTCCAGTGGGATATGGGCTTTAGAACCATAGGATGTGGTCTCATAATATAAGATTCCCAGCTGTTAATGGACTATATATATATATATATATATATATATATATATATATATATATATATATATATATATATATATATATATATATATATATATATATATATATATATATAATTTTAAGATAATCAGGAAGCCGGCACAGCACGTCAAAAAGTCATCGCTGCCTGGGTGCAATATGCCCAAAAATTAAGTAGAGAAGTGAAGAAGCTCGCACTCACAGGACTTATCAAAATCAAAAATGGTGTTTATTTCAGTAGAAGTAACTAACGTTTCGGCTTGCACTCAAGCCTTTCTCAAAGTGCAAATACAAACATTCATCAACCTTTTAAACCCAAAATGGCGGGAAATTAGGGGTAGTGACGTCAGCTGACGTGTGTGGGGAAATTCCACTGTGCAGACAGAACATCAAGTGTGGGGAAATTCCACTGTGTAGTTAGTAGTTCAAGTGAATGAAAAGCAATACATTATAAAGATACAATAGTGTCAATTACAGGCAATAAACAAATGTAAACAATCTGTTACTGTTGTAGGCAAAAAAGTGTCCATTTACAATAAAAAGTCTAATAACCTGAAGCGCAATAGACTCAATCCTTGTGTGCGCTTTTGGAGAAGAAAACCCAATATACGGCCAATCACATAGCATAATAGCAGTACAGTTACATGTAGAAGCGCGACGTTACCAGCTCTCTGCGGAGCATCTGGACCTCTGCATAATGGCGGCTACATATTCCACGGCTTGCTTACCGATCGCCGAGATCCGCATGTGCTGCGGCTCTGTCAGTACAGCCGCACACTCAATGCCGCTTCCTCTTAGAAGGCTGCTCACTTCGTCGGTGCTGCGTGCAATATTCTGTGCATGTTCAGGGAACATCCGGTAATTGGATAGGTTGCCCCTGGCACCGCCTATGCGTCTCACGGCTGTCATCTCGGTGCACGAACGGGTCGGGGATATATTGCAAGTGGATGGTCCCTGTGTTCTAGATGGGGACGTGTCATGGCCAGCCATCATATTCAGGATAATGCTGTATATGCCCACTTTTGCCATATCATCCGTGTAGTTCGAGGTGCTGGTTCCAGGTGGTTTTGTACTCGGTTGCCATGTTCCCAGTCCATAGCAACCAATCATTCAGGGCTTTTTGTGGGAGGGAGTCGATGCTCCACATCAGTTACAGAGTCACTATATGGCCGCTGATCAGCCACCTGGAACCAGCACCTCGAACTACACGTATGATAGTGGCCGAAACGTTAGTTACTTCTACTGAAATAAACACCATTTTTGATTTTGATAAGTCCTGTGAGTGCGAGCTTCTTCACTTCTCTATATATAATTTTATGTAGAACAGATACTAATATATTATCATTGAGTAAGAGGACCTTTAATAGCATTATCTCTACCAGTTGAAATCAGTGTTATTTGGGTTTCATTTGTTCAGCTATTCAGTAATTGTTACATTTACTGAATAGCTGTTACATTGTTACATTCAGGGCCGCCATCAGGGGGGGACAGGGGGGACAAGCGTACCGGGCCCGGGCATGAAGGGGGCCCCGGCAGCGCTGCATTTTTTTGAAGATCCAGGCCCCCCTTACGAGCGCCCGAGCCGTACGTCTTGCCTCTTCAGTGCCGAATGCGGAAGTGCCGAAAAGCCGAAGCCGATGCGACGAAAAGACCCGAAGTCACGGAAAAAGCCGAAGTCCCGAAGTCACGAAGCGCCGAAAAGACCCGAAGTCACGAAAACAGCCGAAGCCGAAGTCCTGAAGCAGCGCAAAGACCCGAAGTCACGAAAACAGCCGAAGCCGAAGTCCTGAAGCGGTGAAAAGACCCGAAGTCACGAAAGGAGGCGAAGTTGAAGTACTGAAGCCATGAGTTCAATTCTACTGAACACCAGTTTGTGTTTTTTTTTTTTTTAATCCCCTGGCCACCAATGTATTATTTTAATATTCTATAGGCCCCTGCCACCAATCTTTTTTTTAAAACTTTTGTTTTTGGGGCCCCAATTTTTTTTTTAACTCGTAAGGGGCCCCTTGCCACCATTGTTTTTTTTTGGGTTTTTTTTTTAAAAAAAAAATTAATTTTCTTTTTGGTGGCCCCAAATTTTTTTAACTTGTAAGGGGGCCCCTGCCACCAGTTTTTTTTTTTTTTCAAAAAAAAATTTTTTTTGGGGCCCCAATTTGTTTTTAACTTGTAAGGGGGCCCCTGCCACCATTTTTTTTTTTTTCAAAAAAATTTTTTTTTCTCCAAATTTTTTTTTGGGGCCCCAATTTGTTTTTAACTTATAAGGGGGCCCCTGCCGCCAATGTTTTTTTTTTTTTTAAAAAAAATTAATTTTTTTTCAAATTTTTTTTTGGGGCCCCAATTTGTTTTTAACTTATAAGGGGGCCCCTGCCGCCAATGTTTTTTTTTTTTTCAAAAAAAAATTAATTTTTTTTCAAATTTTTTTTTGGGGCCCCAATTTGTTTTTAACTTAGAAGGGGGCCCCTGCCACCAATGTTTGTTTATTTTTTAGTTTTTTTTACATTTTTTTTTGTTGGGGCCCCAAGTTTTTTTTAACAGGGGGCCCCTGCCACCAATGTTTTTTAAAAAAAAAAAATTTTAATTTTTTTTTTTTGGGGCCCCAATTTTTTTTATAAGGGGGCCCTGACCATCAATAGCTTTTTACAACTTGTGTGGGGGGGGGTTACTTTTTTAGCGCTGATGTCTGTGTGGTCTTTTAACTGCGATGTGGGCGGGATATGGGGCGGAGCTTGGTCGTCAGTGTGGGCGGGGCCCAGGGGGCCCCAAAAATTTTGTTGTACGGGGCCCCGTGATTTCTAATGGCGGCCCTGGTTACATTTATCATAGTATTATGGAGTCTACGTTAGTCTAATGGCCCAGTGTCTGCCTGTCTGATTTGGGTTTCCAAATAAGCAGATCCCAAGTGTTATAGCCAATTTTAGGCATTAACCTGGAACTGCATTCCCACAAACCAAGATTGTGTAATGATTTAGCTCTGTGTAACGGGCCTGGAGATTGAGTTCTGTCCAGTACTGCATTAAAGGGGTTGTTCACCTTTGAGTTAACTTTTAGTATGATGTAGAGAGTGATATTTTGATACCATTCGCATTTGGATTTTTCTCCAGTTCGCAATTTCAGCAATCTGGTTGCTAGGGTCCAAATTACCCTGAATCCAATTACTATACCTCCTGAGGACTTTTCCTTAAACAGCACTAAAATATATTTTAGGTGATGACTTAGATCAGGGTTTTCCAGACACCAATGTTCCCTATAATTCACTCCCGGCTATGTGCGGCAAAATATTATTTGTGCTCATATACAGTATAAGCTTTTGTGCACAGTGGCCTCATGGCATATTTTCCAAATTCCCACTGGTGTAATTTTGCCTGGGGAAAAAAAGTGAACCTTTGTCAAGCAAAAGTTAATATACCAACAGACCAATTTGTTTTATACACAAATTACATATTATATTTAAATGCCCACACAGTCTCTTCATTCTTAAAGTGCCGCCTATGTTTTTATAAGTGTTTGATAGAAAATGCTTATGTCTGACAGCTCCCCTTTAACATTGTCCTTTAAATAGGTATGGTGTGACCTGAAAGCACTTGAAGGAAATTACAGGAAATCACTTACACAGTTCCTTTAACTGTAATATATATATTGATCACATAATTTATTAAAATACACAGCAGGTAAAGGTTGCCTATACATTATCATGGACATTGATTCCTTGTACTGATTGTTAACATTTTAGGAATATAATTATAAAGCTCTGTTCCTTCCTAGAAACAACTTTGCAACAGTTGTAATTAATTAAAAGAGTAATATGAAGCTATAAAGAATTATTTTTCCCAAGAAAACCAGAACATACTCAATTCCTACACACACTGGCAGGCATTTAAATTTCCCTTGGGAACACTATTTGAAAACCAGATCACTTTAATATTGTGTGTAAATCAATATAACAATGTTAATAAAAAGCATAGAAACATTCCTTAAGCTACAGAAATAATATTAAATAAAGACAACACCCAGTTACATTTAATGCAATTTAGAGGCAGATTTCCTTTGTCACTTTTTGGCCCATAAAGAGAATCACTGCTCCAGAGGCCACCCCTTCAGACTAGATGAAAAGAACTTTTATTTGAAGCAGTATAGGTGGTTCTTCACATTGACAGCCAGTGACATTGTGGAATGCACTGCCGGGTGATGCTGTGATGGCTGATTCTGTTATTGCCTTTAAGAGGGGTTTAGATGATTTATTGTACAAGCATAATATCATAGGCTAAAATCTACAATTAGTATAGAAATTTCTATATATATAGTTTATATTAATCAGTATGTATGGATGCTGGATTTCATTTGGAGGGGTTGGACTTGATGGACTTCGACTTGTACTGGTCTTTTTTTTTTTAACCCAACTATGTAACTATATAATATGTAGTTATGGCATAGGAACTACCATATGGCTAGCTAGTGATAGGATAGGGTTTGATACAGGAGAGTTAGTCAGGCTGCTGAGCTGGGCAGTCCAGGCCCCAATTAAAAGTATAGTGGGGATAATGACAAACAGGAATATTACTGCTGTGAGTTTTCTGCTGTAAGGCTGTATGTTTGGGCTGAATATGAGGAGGTGAAAGAGATGTGTGGCTGTGTTTTGTGTGTGGGTAAGATGTATCAGTTACAGTATATGGTTGTGAAACCGCACTGCTAAAAAGAACCACACTGTTCGGTTCACTGATACCTCCATCTTAGTCTGTACAACTCAAAAGCCTGAAACAACATCAAGTCTGTAAGGGGCATTCACCAGTTTCAAAAAGTAATGGGGAGAAAAAATTTATAGTGATGGTGGGGACAGGGAGGAGAAGGTGACCTGAACGAGGGTTAAAGACTTGGTGGGGAAGACTGAAGAACAGGTGTGTCACTTTGAGGATGGGCAATAATTTGTGTACATTTGAGTGGTAGAAAGTGTAATCTGGAGGATGACAGAATAAGAATACAATAAGGGAAAATACTTTCCTGCATGTAGGGCTTGTGAGGCTGATGGAATAGAAAATAGCGCTGGTCAATTGATGGGGATCAATTCAGTTTGTATATGATAAGTGAAAGAAATGAAGCAAGGACAGGGTGGGAGAGGTACGGGCTTTTAGGAGAGATGTAAAAGTTATTTGGCGTTTAAAGAGGCTTGATGGATTGAAAAGGATCTAAAATTGAGAATGAGGGGATAGGGTAGGGATTGGGTAGTAGGGGCAGAGTTTTGTAGAAATTTGGGAAATATGGTAAGGGGTAAAGTATCATTATTAGCTTGATTTTTGAATGATACATTTCAAATGAATCATTTGTATGTTACCGTTACTGCTGCCCCTTCCCAATATCTGGAACTGAGTCATTTAATTTAGCCTCCCTTCTACACACATTAACATGTTGTTTTTCAATCTAATGTACTGGTCTGCAAAATAGCATTAAATTGAAAAGGAAGCTACATTGTCCATGTTCAATCATTCTATAAAAAGATGTGCCTAAATTGTTTTGCTCCAATTAATTTGAATACAGTGTTGCAGTGCAAGACACTCAAGGAAGCACTGAACTACCCAGTGACCCACCTGCATCAAGCTATTTTTGACATGGATGAAACTTACAAGTCATTTACTTAAAGGACCAGTAACGCCAAAAATTTTTATAAAAAAATTCGTTCTAATACAACGAAAAAAAAACACTAACACAAATTAAAATTTAAAATAGCAAAGCCTTTATTAAGAAATAACTTACAGAAACTCCACTTCCTGTCCTCTTCAGAAACGGCGAAAGGGCGACCATCCATCTGCAGCGCTCGATTTCTCCTCCTGGCTATACACTGACAGCGTGTCCTCTGCCCGATCGCCTTCTCCAGCTCTTATTCATTCAGCAGCAGTAGGAAGGTGATGTCTCCCACTCCAGGAATGCAGCCCTGACTGCCAACCCCGTGCCCACTCCGTCACTGAAAAAGAATGCGTCCAAGTAAGAACGCTTCCAGGCTGCTGTTAAAACAACAATCCCATAGGATTCCTTTTCTCCAAGAGTAACGATCCCTACTCGCTCCCAGTCTCTCGTGGCACCACTGCCTGTCACTCGCCGGGACATGACATTTGCTGGAGACGTTCTGCTTCCACCTTTCCTTCTACAACTCTGCTCGCTCTCCTGTCCCACACTGTCGGCATCCGCTACTAGCTGGACTGAGCTTGGCTGCGCAGAGGAGGGCAGGAGCCTTGAAAGGCTGTTGCGGGGAGGACGAGCCCCAAACCTGTGGATAGCAGTGTGCAGGGGGGAAGTGATGGCCACAGCTGCCTCTAACCCCTACCTCCCCAGCAACAGCATCGGTATCCATTGTGCACTCAGACTCAGGGGGAGGAATGCAGCCTGGAAGCGTTCTTTCTTGGACACATTCTTTTTCAGTGACGGAGTGGGCACGGGGTCGGCAGTCAGGGCTGCATTCCTGGAGCGGAGGAGCGGGAGACATCACCTTCCTACTGCTGCTGAATGAAGAAGAGCTGGAGAAGGCGATCGGGCAGAGGACACACTGTCAGTGTATAGCCAGGAGGAGAAATCAAGCGCTGCAGATGGATGGTCGCCCTTTCGCCGTTTCTGAAGAGGACAGGAAGTGGAGTTTCTGTAAGTTATTTCTTAATAAAGGCTTTGCTATTTTAAATTTTAATTTGTGTTGGTGTTTTTTTTCCGTTGTATTAGAACGAATTTTTTTATAAAAATTTTTGACGTTACTGGTCCTTTAAATCTTCAAATTTTGCACCTACTTCTCGCCGTCATTTGCACATAGAATAGGCAAAATGTTGTACGAGGTTTTAGAAAGTGAAATTGTGCAGATATTCTAAGGATAAACATAAGGTGCAAATAGGAGTAGGAGTTTTAAATAAAGTGTAAAATACATCCACTTTAAGAGGGTCCCCCCCCCAAAAAAAAACAGATTTTTGCCAGAAAAGCTGAAAAGGTTGAATTTTCAGGCTAATTCCAGCGCACAGAAACTTTAAAATAGGATAGGGTTATCTGCCATTGACTTATACACAACCCTGGCAGGTCTGAGATAGGGGATTTTTTGATTTGGGTTTTTTGCTGCATTGGGCTTTAACAAATCTTGAAAAATTCGAAATTTATAAAAAAAATTGAGTTTTGCCCCAAAAAGCCTGACTGGAGTTTAGTAAATAACCACTTAAATATTGAAACAAAATAATTTGATCCTACCAGAAATGTGAACCTGCTTATTTGTTTTATATGCTGAGTTTCTGCTTTCTCATTTAAAAAGCAAACCAAAACTTATTTTCATATTAAGAGAATGATGTAATGATGGTATGTATGATGTAAGGCATAAAAGTGTAAGTATCATATCTGATCCCAAATGCTACATAAATACCTATTCATTTGTTAAATGTTCACTTTTAGGCAGTAATTGAAAAATTTTTAAAGTACATTTTTGAATCCAAACATTTTACCAATTTACTCTAAATAAAAATTATTTTCTTCTACATTGTTTTTTAAGAGAGACTTCTTGTTTTGTTTTCATTGTATAGTGACAGGGATCTGATGAAATGAATTCAGCCGTAAACGATGGCAATTGTTATCTGTGGTTTATTGTTTCAAGAGAACATTGCTGTAGCTGTAGATATAGATACATGTAGAATGTATTGTCCATCTCATTGTTGCATTTGGAAACTTTTTTTGTTGTTGTCATACAAAAATGAGCTAAACCCAATACCTGTCATTTTATCAAATATGTTGATAGCTGGACTAACTAATACTACTAATAATAATAAGAAAAATTTAAAGTTGATAAATAACCCTATAGTAGTTCTGATGAAATCCCAAAGTGCAAAAATATTCAGCCTTTAATATTTCTACTAGACTAATTCAATGAGAAAATAAAAATATAAAGTTATACTGGTTTTTTAAAGGAAACCTTTACCCCCAAAATGAATAAACTTTAGGAAACATACAGTTTATATTATATTAAGTGGCATATTAAAGGTTGTCTAGTATATATATATATATATCTCCATAAATATTTCCCTTTTGGGCGAATTTATTCGCCAGGCGCGAATTTGCGCGATTCGCGCCGAGCGAATAAATTCGCGAAACGCCCGCGAAAATTTGTGGTAAAAATTCGCCGGCGTCAAAAAAATTTTTTCCGAAAACGGGCGCCGGCGTAAAAAACGGGCGCCGGCGTCAAAAAACGGGCGCCGGCGTCAAAAACGAGATGCCGGCGCCGTTTTGCGAATTTTTCGCCGTTTCACGAATTTCGCGCGAAATTCGCGAATTTTTCGGCGAAGCGAAACGGCGCAAATTCGCCCATCACTACCTTTCACATCTCTTACCATTTCGTGATGGTCTGTGTGCTGCCTCAGAAATCACCTTACCAGAAATACTACAACTCTAACTGTAACTGGAAGAACTCTGGAAGCAAAAGACAGAACGCTGCCAATTAATTGAATTGTGTGAGCTAGCTCATGTGTTTGGTTTGTTTATGTTCAATGTGAATCATAGGATCCCAGGGGTTAGCCCTATGTAAGAAACTTACCCTGGTGGTCTAGTGGGCAGCGGGGTCCACGCCGCGTCCTTGGCGTGGACGCCCGCTGCGCCTTTCCTATCCTGCCCTTGCCGGCGCCATCTTGGATTACTAGGGCGCGCACCGGCGTGATTGCGCCAGCGCGCAACGGCACGAAATTGCGCACGTTTTGGCGCCAATTGGTTCCCTATTTAAGGCCCATTCAGACCTGTAGCCAGTGCCCGTTATAGGATCATATCCTGTGGTTTCCTGAGCTTTTGCTACCTGTTTCTGAATTTGCTATCCTGACTGATTATCCGTGTTTGACCCAGCCTGTTCCCGACTACTCTGCATTCTGTATCCTGACCCTTGCCTGCCTACGACAACTTTTCCTGCTTAACCCCTTGCTTGATCACCCGGTTTGACCCCTTGCCTGTTTGACAATTCTGAAATCCGCCTGCCTCGACCCAGCCTGTCTGACCATCCTTCTGCCTTATCCAGTCTGTCCGATTATCTGGTTTTGACCCCTTGCCTGCCTGACAATTCTGTTATCTGCCTGTCCTGATCCGGTCTGTTCTGTTTCCACCTGACGCCTTGTCCTTGACCTTCTGCCCAAAGACCCTTGCTATCCGGTCGTGCCCCTTTGCCAGCCAGAACTCCTCGCCTTGTACCCCTCGTTAAGTCCAGATGGCACCCAATTAAGCTGAGGGCTCCTCCCGAAGCCCAAAGGTGGTCACACTACTGGTGAAGCCGAGCCGAGACCAGGGTCCTTGGCATTTGTTCTGGTATTGGGTTCCGGCCGTGACATTATAACAGGCCCTGATGGATGAAGAAGGTCAAGTCGCTGCTGCCGAGGTTCCCTCCACCACAGAACTGCTTCTCTCTACTCTGTTGCAGCGTTTGGAGAGTCAGGCGCAAAGACAAGAACACCTGCTGCAAGGCTTCCGTGACCTGTCGAATAGAGTGGATGCCACTGAACAGTTGCTAGTGGGTCCTTCTGCAGTGTCGGGTAAAATCCATGAGCCTAAGATCTCCTTCCCCGACAAATTCAGTGGGGATAGGACCAAATTTTATGTCTTTCAGGAGGCATGTAAATTGTATTTAAGTTTTATCCCACACTCCTTTTCTTCTGGAGAGGATAAAGTGAGGTTTATTATGACCTTATTACAGGGCGACCCACAAATGTGGGCGCTAAGGTTATCCCCCTCTGACCCTGCCCGCCTTTCCCTTGAAGTTTTCTTTAATTCTATGGCAATCCTTTACGATGACCCGGATCGTGCCTCCTCTGCCGATGCCGCAATTCGTAAACTTCGCCAGGGAAAGAGGGTTGTAGAAGAGTATTGTACAGAGTTTCGCCGGTGGTCAGTGGAGACCGGTTGGAACGATGCGGCTCTTCACAGCCAATTCCGTTTAGGGCTTTCTGTGTCTGTAAGAGACAGCCTGGTAAATTACGCCCTATCAGCTAACTTGGATGATCTAATGACTTTAGCCATCCAAGTTGATAGAAGACAAAGGGAGAATAGGGGGGAAAAGGGCACTTATTCTCTTCCCGAGGATATTAGTGTAAAAACTCCTTACCCCTCTGTGTCTCTGCCTCAGGAGGAACCCATGCAATTGGGTACTATTCATTTAACTCCTGAGGAAAAGGCTCACAGACGGTCTCTGGGTCTGTGTATCTATTGTGGGGAGATGGGTCATTTCCTTAACCTGCGTCCTAAGAGGCCAGGAAGCTTCAAAAACCTAGATGAAGGTAGGGAGCTCCATTTGGGTCAAGAAGTTTTCTCTCCCCAAATTTCCTCCAGAATTGTGGTTCCTGTTAATTTAATTTGGCCTGCTGGTTTTGTAAGGGTTTCCGCTTTGGTAGATTCTGGGGCGGCGGGGAATTTCTTAAATGCTAACTTTGCAAAGAAGTTTAATATTCCCTTAACACCTCTCATTCCTCCCGTAAGGATTCTGGCCATTGATAAAAACCCTTTGAAGTCTGGGCTGGTAACCCGGAGATCTGTGGCTTTGACTATGTGCATTGACAACTTGCACTCAGAGGAGATATCCTTCCATGCTATCGAGGGTTCTCTATCTTCTCCTCTGATTTTAGGGTTACCATGGCTGCAGGCACACAACCCCCACTTTGATTGGGTAACTGGGGAGGTTATTCAGTGGGGTTCTGGGTGTAAAGATTCCTGTTTTGTTTCCACACTTGGGGTGGCAGCTGCTTCCCTCACAAAACTCCCTTCTGCTGAATTTTGCTCCAAGTCCTGTTCAGGGGTACATAGTTCCCTTTTGACTAACCCTGTCTCTCTGAAAAAGACAGCTGTTAAGTCCCATGGGGAGGTACCTAAATATCGGGTTGGGGATTTGGTTTGGGTTTCCACGGGGAATATCAAGCTTAAAATACCATCTTTTAAGCGGGGACCCAGGTTTATTGGTCCATACCCCATAGTGGAGATTGTAGACCCAACCTCTGTCCGTCTTGAATTGCCTGATTTATTTTTGTTATCTAATTTATTTCATATTTCTGTTTTGAAACCAGCCATACAGGTCCCTCAGCAATCCTGCCCTTCCCCAGTATTGGCTAAGACTCTGGCCAAATCAGATGTCAAGTGTAACCATCTTAAGAGACAGTCCCATCCCTGGTCTCCTGGTAAGGTTGAGGGTCCAGTGGCCCCTCTTAGAGGGGGGGTAATGTAAGAAACTTACCCTGGTGGTCTAGTGGGCAGCGGGGTCCACGCCGCGTCCTTGGCGTGGACGCCCGCTACGCCACTCCTATCCTGCCCTTGCCGGCACCATCTTGGATTACTAGGGCGCGCGCGGGCGCGCCTGCGCGCCTCTTGAAGGCGCAGGCGCGCTGGCGTGATTGCGGCAGCGCGCGACGGCGCGAAATTGCGCACGTTTTGGCGCCAATTGGTTCCCTATTTAAGGCCCATTCAGACCTGTAGCCAGTGCCCGTTATAGGATCATATCCTGTGGTTTCCTGAGCTTTTGCTACCTGTTTCTGAATTTGCTATCCTGACTGATTATCCGTGTTTGACCCAGCCTGTTCCTGACTACTCTGCATTCTGTATCCTGACCCTTGCCTGCCTACGACAACTTTTCCTGCTTAACCCCTTGCTTGATCACCCGGTTTGACCCCTTGCCTGTTTGACGATTCTGATATCCGCCTGCCTCGACCCAGCCTGTCTGACCATCCTTCTGCCTTATCCAGTCTGTCCGATTATCTGGTTTTGACCCCTTGCCTGCCTGACAATTCTGTTATCTACCTGTCCTGATCCGGTCTGTTCCGTTTCCACCTGACGCCTTGTCCTTGACCTTCTGCCCAAAGACTCTTACTACCTGGTCGTGCCCCTTTGCCAGCCAGAACTCCTCGCCTTGTACCCCTCGTTAAGTCCAGGTGGCACCCAATTAAGCTGAGGGCTCCTCCCGAAGCCCAAAGGTGGTCACACTACTGGTGAAGCCGAGCCGAGACCAGGGTCCTTGGCATTTGTTCTGGTATTGGGTGCCGGCCGTGACACCCTAATTCTTAAAATGCTAATTTTCTATTTAGAATTACCCAATAGCAGATACTACTAAAAAAGTATATTATTGTGAAAATGGTTTATTTACATGAAGCAGGGTTTTACTTATGAGCTATTTTATGCAATTTCTTTTTATAGAGACCTACATTATTCAGTTGTATAGTTTTCTTTCTTTGCAGGTCTTTTATGGCAGTGATAATGTTATTCTTCGAGGTAGGTGATAAGTGCAGAGAAAGCTTTTCATATATTTATTTAATTTAATATAAAAGCATATTATGGCTTGGGAATAGCACCAATAAATTCAATGAGTACGTTTTTAAAGCAACAGTATACAACTTTGCTAAAAAAAAACTTAGCACAGCTATATGACAAACACGACTCTCATATCAAATTGCACATTTGTTGCCAAGAAATTAGTTTTTTTTTGCAGGTTCTAGATCAAAAGAGGACTAGAGTCTGAAATGTATATAATAGCACAGCATGATGGGAATTCATATTAAACAATTCTTGGAGAACAAAAAAAGACAGCAGCTTTTTAAACACTGGATAGCTATTTGGAAGATTAACTAAGGTATGTCATAAAAATAAGATAATTGGAAGATCCAAAAGACATAAAGAAAAGTAAAGTGGTCCTTAGTACAAGTGGTGACCCCTTTATCATCTTTATTTATAAAGATAAAGGGCTTATCAATACAAGTTGATATGTAGTTAGAATATAATACATATAATATATATTAGTATTTATATTATTTGGAGACTTATGTTTGATAAGTTTATATATTTAAATATAAGAAAACCCTATAATGGAAAATAATTGCATTTCAAAAACAATGCTAATACAATATAACAATAAGCAATGAACTTTTCCTCTTAAAGGAATTGTTCAGTGTAAAAATAAAAACTGGCTAAATAGATAGGCTGTGCAAAATAAAAAATGTTTCTAATATAGTTAGTTAGCCAAAAATGCCAATGTATAAAGGCTGGAGTGATTTGATGTATAACCTGCTTTTCAGCTCTCTTGGTTTACACAAACTGGTTACCCTGGTTACCAGGCAGTAACCAATCAGAGACTTGAGGGGGGGCCACATGGGTCATTTCTGTTGCTTTTGAATCTGAGCTGAATGCTGAGGATCAATTGCAAACTTACTGAACAGAAATGTACCATGTGGCCCCCCTTCAAGTCGCTGACTAACTCAGAGTTATAGAGCTGAAAAGCAGGAAGTTGAATTCTGGCTGTTTTATTAGACATCTGTTCACTCCAGCCTTTATACATTACATTTTTGGCTAACTAACTATATTAGAAACATTTTTTATTTTGCACAGCCTATCTATTTACCCAGTTTTTATTTTCACACTGAACTATTCCTTTAAAAGGAACCCATTGTGTCCAATTTTTTTAGGGTAACCTAATAATTATGAATTACATAATGCATCTGATAATATATAAAAGAAGTTCATATAAATTACACTACTATGAATGTTCTTCTATGGATTCCTTCCACAAGTGTTAAAATATTATGGGGCTCCATTCCCATTTAAAAAAGCCAAAAACCATATAAAATTCCTGGGCATCCATCTCACGCAAAACCACAAAGACTTATACAAATCTAACATTAGACGCACTATTGACCAAATTGAACAAGACACTCGGAAGTGGTTACACACGAACCTAACTTTTTCAGGACGGATTCATCTAATAAAAAGACATTATTCCCTAAATTACTTTACAAGTTACAGATGCTACCCTATCGTATCTCCACGACTGACAGCAAAAGACTTCAACACATTTTAAGGACCTTTATATGGAATAAGAAACGTCCGCAAATAAAATTTACCTCGCTCCAACACCAGAAACATGACGGTGGACTCAACCTCCCCAACAATGGAATATAATGATGCTGCCCTTCTTAGATATGTCGGTGACTGGCTCCACCACCGGAATATATATACCACCATATCTTTAGATACTGCCCTGTCTGACGGGTTATCGCTTAACTCGCTATTACACACTCCACTCCTGGACATCCCCAAAAACATGCAGGAAAATCCTCTCTTCATCCACACATATAAAACCTGGCACTCCATTCGGAAAAAAGCAAACTTATCTCCTTTTAACTCGATAAATCTTACCTGGCTCAACAATAAAACATTTTCTCCGGGCTTAAACAGCCTGGTTTTCAGAGCTTGGCAAACGGAAGGCTTACAGAATATTAAAGACGTGATTACCCCTACCAACACAGTCCTACCAGTTTCGGCCTTGCTTCAAAAGTACCCATTCTTGCAGATGCACCAATTCTCATTGCTCCAGCTCTTACATTTCGTCAAACGACGATGGGCCAAACTAACGGACAAAGATAAGAACAACCCAATTGACTCATTGTGGCCAAAACATGATACTATCAGATCCACCGCACATATATACAAACAAATTAGAACTACTGTCGATCCGAATAATACCACTATGGCCTTTACGAAATGGAAATTTATCATCCCGCAGGCTGAAAACGTGGATATTCTTCGGCATCACACGCGAATGATGAAAATTTTGCCTGCTAGCACATATCAGGAAATGTTCCTGCAATTGCTACACCATGCTACCTCACACCTCTAAAAAGATTTCATATAGGCACAACACACTCAGATAGCTGCCTGAAGTGCGAAGCGCCCAGAGCCGATATGATACATTGTCTATGGTCATGCCCTCTTATACAACAGTTCTGGAAGGAAATCGCCAGTTATTGGGAAAACCTATCCGGGAAATCGATTACCGTTAACGCCACATGGGCTATATTTAGCAAATTGCAATCCACTCCACACATCTCCAAGCCAGAGAAAGCCTTAGCGGAAAGGCTGGCGGCGGCAGCCAGGAAGGCCATCTTACATACCTGGCTATCCCGACTTCCTCCGCCTCTATCTTTGGTGCGCCAAAAACTGCATCACATATTCCACTTAGACTGGATTGAAACTCTAACGAATAAGGAGAAAAACACAGAACGTTTTTTTGACACTTGGTTGACTTACATTAACACCCTCACTCCACCTACAAAACTACTCACTATCCAAACTTTTCAAACTACCACGTGGTATGAACGGGAGCAGCTGCTGGGGACCGATCTTGTCCGTGAGGCGAACCAACTGCTAAGATCCGTGGGAAATCCGCAACAATCAGCTGTTATGGGACCCCCCAGGAGTCATCATCTTAACCAACTATTTTCTACCGCCCTATCTTAATCATAAACCTTAATGCTCTGTCTTATCGTCTACAGGTAATACCATCGTGAGTAACTTTCAATATCTACAATTAGGGGTATACCTATCCATTTCCCCCTTTTCCTGATCACTTGACTAGATTTTGGATTATTATTGTCTATCTTGCTTTATGACACTCGAATCTGTACTTGACTGTTTACCTTATTTTATTTTCCTTTTGTTTTTTTGTTTTTTTTCTTATATGCATATTGAAAAACAAATAAAACATTTGTGAAAAAAAAAAAATATTATGGGGCAGATTTCTCAAGGGTCGAATTTCGAAGTTAAAAATACTTAGTAATTCAACCATCGAATTGAAGTACTTCGGGGGACATTTACTATTTGTCGAATATCGAGGGTTAATTAACCCTCGATATTCGACCGTCAAAGTAAAATCCTTCGACTTCGAATATCGAAGTCGAAGGATTTACTGCAATTCCTCGTTCGAACGATCGTAGGAAAAATCGTTCGATCGAACGATTCAAAGGATTTTAATCCATCGATCCAACGATTTTTCTTCGATCAAAAAAAGCTAGGAAAGACTATGGGGACCTTCCCCATAGGCTAACATTGGGGCTCGGTAGGTTTTAGATGGTGAAGTAGGTGGTCGAATTCTTCTTTAAAGAGACAGTACTTCGACTGTCGAATGGTCGAATAGCTGAACGATTTTTAGTTTGAATCGTTCGAGTCGGAAGTCGAAGGTCGAAGTAGCCAAAAAAACAAATTCGAAATTCGAAGTATTTCTCATTCTAATCATTCACTCGAGCTAAGTAAATGTGCCCCTTCGACTATCGAAGTCAACGTTTTTTTCAGCAAATTTGGCTATCCTGCGGTTGAAGTAAAAATGTTTGATCGAACAATTAAATCCTTCGAATCTAACAATTCGAAAGATTTCAGCGATCGATCGAATGATTTTACTTCGACTTCCAAAAACCTAGAAAAATGCTCTAGAAGGTCCCCATAGGCTAACATAGCACTTCGGTTTAATTTGGCGAAGTATTGAAATCAAATTTTTTTAAGAGACAGTACTTTGATTATCGAATGGTCGAATATTTGAACGATTTTACTTCGAATCGAATTTGAAGTCGAAGTCGTAGTATCCTATGCGATGGTCAAAGTATCCAAAAAATTACTTCGAATTTCGAATTTTTTTACTTCGAAAATTCCCTCGAATTCACTTCGACCCTTGATAAATCTGCCCCTAAGAGATACAAATTTAGTGCTTATTTACACTGCGGCAGTTTTCTCAATTCAGTTGGTTTCAGATAGTTCACCAGAATTAAAGACTATTTTCAGTTACTTCCTATTTGTGATCATATTTCAAACATTGAAGTTTAAATTTTCATTTTTCAAATTGATTGACACAGTAATTGATATATAAAACACAATAGTCACGAATATCCTGTAAATTATATTCCTGTAATACACAAAAGCCATTAATATCCTGTAAATTATATCCTTATAAACGGTGAGTTCTGATGTCATCAGTTATAAATGGTGAGTTCTGATGTCATTTCTGTCATATGACTCACTGAAACTTGTGTATTATAATAAATAATGTACCTCCTGTTGCAAAATATGTTCGGCCTCGTGTTTTTATATGGTCATGAAACTCCTTGGTATCTTATAATATCCTTATATTTTATAAGAGGGGATACTTTATTCACTATTTAATACACAAAAGCCATGAATATCTTCAGCCTCGTGTTTTTATATGGTCATGAAACTCCTCGGTAACTTATAATATCCTTATAATTTACAAGATGGTGTACTTTATTCACTATATAAATAGTGCTCAGTGAAGTAATCCATTATAATCTACAGTCTGGTCAATTCCCTATGGGACCAGACTGTAAATTATAACCTTATAAACAGCGCGTTCTGGCGTCAGAACGCGCCGTTTATAACTTAATGCGTCAGCAGTGGTCAGTGCCGCACGCTACCTGCAGTTTATCTTCCTGCCTGTCTGCCTCACTTGTCACTTCCCCACGTCCTCTCTCTCCCTCTGCTGTTTCCATCGTCAGCGTCTCTCTCACTCTTCTGTCCCCCCCCCTCCACCTCTGATCTCGCTCAGTCTGCGTGACGTCTCTCTCCCTCTTCCGCTCCCCCTCCAACCACTCCCTCTGCCCCTCCCACACACTTGAAAATAAAACCTGTCAAAAATGACATATGCTGCAGCCCGTGAGCTTAACTCTTACAAAACAGCAACATCCCTTAGTTACATACCTTGTGCTTGTAAGGGCGGGGCAATTATGGATATTTACAGGCAGGTAACCAATGGCTAATCACGTGGGTGTGGCTTTCGAGCAGCTGGAAAAGATCAATTGGTGGATGCCTGTACTGAGGTAAAGTCTTCTAAGTGTTCTTATACAAAACAAGTAGATTGCACGTGCTGCGTGTCTGCTGTGTGTAGTGATGCATTACAACATGTGCCCCTAAACTGTGTGGCTCATGCGACATGATTTCTGGTGCATATAAACCTTGGATGCAGCTGGGTATAATGTCCCATGTTTTCTTATAACTGTAAGCCTGTTAGTTCATAATTGAATGAGCATTAGATATTGACTAATAGTACAGCAACAGGAACTTGCTTTTAGCAGAAAAGGGCTGCATTAGTTGTTGCTGAACTTCAATTTTCACCATATGGGATTTTCTTTCTATTCCTAAGCGTATAACTATATTGCAATACTAGTCAAAATGTACCAGAAACAAGTAAACATCAGAAAAACAGAACAAGCATAAAGAATCCAAAGCCTGAAGTCAATGGGCCCTGCTCTTAACGGCCTACCCAGTTCCAGTCAGACTGAGCTCCCCATGCACCTCCTTTATGGAAGCTGCCACTACATTCTGGAAAACTGTTGTAGAAGGACAGATGAGAAGAAAAATTAGTGTAGGGTAACTTTTATTTTGTACAACAGCTGTTTTCCCTCATGAGGTAAACAAATCTTTTCCTCTGAGGGATGCCACTTTTGTTCAGCCACTGAAACTGAAGACTGAGAGACCAGCAATATAGACTAGTTGGCATTATGTAAAAAGCAAACACATAAATCTTCAGGAAGTAAAAACTGAACTCAGAAACTTTAGATTATAACGAATAATGTACCCCCTACTTTAAATTTATAAAGATATTAATAGTCACCTCGGAGTTATGTGACCTGTATAAAAGCACTCGGCCTGCGGCCTCGTGCTTTTATATGGTCACATAACTCCTCGGTAACATAATATCTTTATAAATTACAGTAGGGGGTACATTATCCACTATATAATCAGAGCTTAGTGATGTAATTTCTGCCACATGACTCACTGAAACTTGTATATTATAATAAATAATACCAATAGAGTTCCATGACTTATGTAAAAATGCTAGGCCTTCGGCCTCATGTTTTTATATAGTCATGGAACTCCTTGTATATTTTATGAGGGGTACTTTATTCACTATATACTGTATCTTATCTTTGGCCTTGCCAAGCAGCATCCCTGAGTTTCAATAAAGGTGTTCACCTGTAATGCAGAGAATGATATTCTCAGACAATTTACAGTTGGTTCTCATATTTTAATATTTGTGGGTTTTTTTTGTTATTTAGCTCTTTATTCAGCTCATTTTTTTTAAATATTATTGGATTGATTCAAGCTGTTTTACACAAGTTTTTTTTATTGTATGGGAATGTATACAATGCCAGTACAACCTTAAAACTAAAATCAATTCACTCTGAGACAATTTGCAATTGGTTTTTATTTTTTATTATATGTCATTTTTGAGGTTTTTTTATCTTGTTATTCAGCATCACTCCAGTTTGCAGTTTCAGCAATCTGGTTGCTAGGGTCCAAATTACTGTAGCAACCATGCACTGATTTGAACAAGAGACTAGAATATGAATAGTAGAGGCCCTGAACAGAAAGATGAATAATAAAAAGTAGCAATAACCATAAACGTTTAGCCAGAAATTCGGCTCTGCTAGTGCAGAAAGTGCAGTACACGCTCGCTGCACTAGCAATGCAGCCCCCTTTGACCTGCTCCGACGCTAAACTTTAAAGCGCGGAGCGGGAGAGGGGGCGGCATCGGGGTTGCTGCCTCAGGCGGCAGCAGCTCGCAGATCGCCCCTGCAAATAATTAAAAAAATATATAAAATAAATATTGAAGACTAATAAGTTGCATACTATTGGACATTCTATAATATACAAAGTTACCTTAAAGGTGACCCACATTTTTAAAGGCATCTTTTATAATTGATACAATAGTTGCTAACATCTCACAGATGTAGCAAATTGTAACAGTTCTGTTTCTGCACCTGGAATACTGAGCTGCCAGATTGAAACACTAGAGAAAGAGACATTTCATTTCAATTCTGGAAAAACGGTTTTTAAAAAAAAAAAAAAAAAAAAAAAAAAGAAAAAAGGAGATTAATTGAAAACTGAATTGAAAAAGTGTTTGGAAGGTGAAAAACCCCTATAAGGTGTAGCCCAGCCCTGTAACTCTGGCCTGTCATAGGCAGGGAGTGTTCATTGCGCAGACTAACTATGATTTTACCACTCTGCTGCCAGGGGCGATCCTGCCCAATTTGCCGCCCGAGGTGGCCTTCGTTTTTGCCGCCCCGCAAATGCGCTCTCTGCACTAGAAGAGCTGAATTTCCGGGTTTAAAACCGGAAATTCAGCTCTTAGTTACCAGGAGCGCCATTTTTGCCACCCCTGGCAACCGGGGGGGCGCTGCTGCCTGAGGCGAGTGCCTCAACTCGCCTCATTGGCGGAGTGCCCCTGTCTGCTGCCCCTTGTGAGTACAGAGCTGTAATCGTGTGGGCTGCGGCAGGTCTCTGTGCTCCAACACAGTGCAGAAACATGTGGCAATTAGTGATGGGTGAAGCTGCCCCGTTTCCCTTCGCCGAGAAACGCAGAAAAAATGTGCGAAATGGTGAAAAATATGCAAAACACATTTAAGTCAATGGGCGTCAAAATTATTTTGACTGGCGATAATTTTGACACAACAAACATTTTTTAGACGGGCGACTCTTTTGTCCAAATGCATTAAAGTCAACGGGTGTCTGAATAATTTTGACATCCAACAATTTTGACGAGCGACAATTTTTTTGTACCTGCGAGATTTCCCAATTTAGCTGAAGTTTCATGAAAACATTTGCCATCTGGAAATTCGCTGTGAACCCATGCCTGGTGAACAAATTCGCTCCTTAACTAGTGGCAATTCATACAGAGTGAAAGGTGGGATGCAAAGTGAAATACTAATGGTGTATTGTGCTTTACTAAGAAAACTACTTATAAACATCAAAGGCTTATATAGAAATTTAACGTAACACGCAAGATGGATACAAACCACCATGTGTTTTAACCACAATGCTGGCTTACATCATCATTGTGAGCGTTTACTAGGTTGGGCCCCCTCTTGTACTCAATCTCTCAAAACAGATACAATTTATCAAATGTTTGCAGTGACCATTTGAGAAAGTGGGGACTACATAAACTATGGTGCTTCAATGAATGCAATAAGTGCCCTATTCCCTTGTTGCTATTGTTGTTCCCTAATTGCTTATGTTCTGGTCATCTGAGTAGGCTGGATGCATTTGGCACTTTCTGCAATTAGTGGCAAGTTGCTAGGAGCATGTATGGGCTCCAATACCTTTAATGAATAGCTTGATTACTTTTGTGTCTAAACTAACTCTTGCACTTGTAAGTAACCTTAATTAATTATGACATTTTATGATGTTATTATCCCTTTAAAAGGTTTAGAGAATTGAGTAAAATATACAGTATTAGTATATATAAAAAATTAAATATGAAACTAAACTGGTTGAAATAATTGAAAAACCTCGAAAAAGAACTAAAACATGTATAGATATTAAAGCACAAAATAAGGAATAAAAGAGTAACGCAAAAAAGAGAGAATAAACTGATGTGAACACACTACAGAATTGACAGTTGTAAATATGAGCAGAATTGAACAACATGATAGCAATTCACATCATATAATTGTCAGCAAACAAGGTCAAGTTCAAATCTTTTTTTAAAAGGCTATTTAGATACTCAGAATAGAAAAAGGCTCAGGAGATTTGTAGATCAGAATGAGAAGGTTTTTATAAAAAAAGATGAATGAATATTCAAAATAAGTAGAGTGATTCAGATGGAAAACTCAATAATAGAGCATTTGGATAATAGTGGTACAAAAAAACAAACCCTTTTGTGTGTTTATAGTGCAGGGAACCCCAACCTTTTGAACCCTTGAGCAACTTTGAGAAGTTAAAGAAGTAAGGGAGCAACGCTAGCATGAAAAATGTTCTTGGTGAGTAGGGATGTAGCGAACTGTTCTGCGGCGAACTTGTTCGCGCGAACATCGGCTGTTCGCGTCCGCCGCAAGTTCGCGAACGTCGCGCGACGTTCGCCAATAGGCGTTCGCGTCAAAATCGTTCGACCATTCGACCATTCGATCGCTAAAATCGAACGATTTTCGTTCGATTCGAACGAAAATCGTTCGATCGAACGATTAAAAATCCTTCGATCGTTCGAATCGAACGATTTTCGGATGTTCGAAGTTCGCAAACTGTTCGCGAACTGTTCGCATTTTTTGCCGGTGTTCGCGAACGGCGTTCGCGAACACATACTCGGCGGTTCGCTACATCCCTATTGGTGAGCCAAATAAATGCTGTGATTGGCTTTTGATAGCCCTTATGTGGATTGTCAACATACATTGAGGCTCTGTTTGATAGTACATCTGATTTTTATTCAACCAAAACTTGCCTCCAAGCCTGGAATTCATAAATAGGCAACTGCTTTGAGGCCACTGGAGGCAACATCCAAGGGGTTGGAGAGCAACATGTTGCTCAGGAGCTACTGGTTGGGGATCACTGTTATAGTGAATGGTGTACAACAAGCTGAAATGCAACCCCTGTTCCCATTTAAACAACAAATATTAGTTCACTCACTATACAATGCTAGCCTTGTCTCATAACTGGTTGTTATTGATGGAAATTAGTATTTTATTAAATTTGAAGACTCAATAGCTCATTTACAAATGCAGTGTAATATGTACAATACAACATTTTAGTGCAAATCAACATGTTTTTTTTACCCACAATGCAGTGTTTCCCCCAGAAATCTAGTATAATAGGGAATATGTAGCCACAACTTGCACACAATGCATCAATATGGATACAAAAGCGCACCATTATGTGTTGTACTGCATCAGTAACGATTTTTGCTCCTGATACAATAAGTGAGTAAGCAAGTTTGGCCCGAGTATTGATTCACCAACCAACAGGGTGAAGAAAGTCATTAAGGGTCATTTACTTAACTTTTCAGTTGCGAGCCCACATATTTGTCAGTAGTCAGTTGTGCAAAAAGTTTCATCTATTACAGGTATTTTTATTAACACAATGGTGTAACTCCTGTTCTAAAACAATTGCTGTTGCACCTCTTAATACAGGAAAACCCTTGTGTAACCACCACCATGAAAACAGACAGTAGCTCCAGGTTCCCCACAGATGCCTGTGTGAATAGGTTCAATGCAAATGCGAAGTATAGAGAGCATCTCACTCAGAACCGCAACCATACTTTTTTTTCAGCATAATAGCTTTAGAATCATGCCTGGCAACCACATTGGGTTTGCAGATTGTGGGAGTTAGAGAATCTATAGAACTAGAGCTTTTAACAAATCCTGCTATCCAAGATCACATTAAACATCACCCAACTGTTTGCTTGTCAATTAATTGATTAATTGATCAGTCACATGGCCGCTTAAAAAAAATTTCAATTCTTGTAACACCCACCAAATTTTTCTACACTGTTGTAGTGAGGTTGTGAATTCCTGCCAAATCATCTGTGTTGTTTCTGTGCAGGGGAGAGGGAGGAGTCTCCACCCCTATGAGCGGACAGGAAGGAAGGCCTGACAGGAAGTGCTGGGAGGGAAGCGGCAGATGAAAGGTGTTGTAAGGTTCCAGATATTATTGTGTGTGACAAGCCAGTGTGAAATCCAGTGGCAGAAAAGTAGGGTCTGTTTAGGTTGCTGAAGGAGAGAGAGTCCTTAACAGGACTCTGAAAAACAAAGCATGCTCTTTTCATGGCACAGAAAGCCAAAGGGAGCCTTGTCAGGACTCTGAATAAACTGCCACATAAATGGATCAGAGACCAAACTATTTGCCTTATTATGTGAAGTTGCTGGCTTATTGTATGTATGCATGTTATTTAAAGGCACATAGCCCTGGAAATATAACTAGTAACCCTATCTTTGTGTGTGATTGTGGATCAGAGAAGTTCCCAGGGCGGGGTATTACGGCACATTGGTTTATAGTGTACCTGCTCTCCCATGTAGTAGAGACAAGACTCCTGTAGAACCAAAAGGTAAAAATCAGTGCAAGATTTCCTGCAGCAGCAAAATAGGGCTACACTAGGATTCCTAAAATACTCATGTTATCAAAAGGTTAAACATGCTGGGAACTGTAGTCCTTCAAACACAGAGAAAGATTTCTAAAATAACATCTGTCGTTATAACACCATACATAGATTTAGAAATGCAGTTTTGAACATCAGTACATCAGATGTACAGTATACGGTATCTCTGAGCATAAAAAAGTATAAAGGGCACGCAGAAAAATTCATGGAACAATTCATTGTTTAAGGGCATAAGTAAGCACTGCATATTTAATTACAGTGAGATTCATTCCTACCAGTGCATCATTCACCTTGCTGTTATATTGCCATTCAATATTCACTTGGTGAAATTACATTATCATTAACTTTAGAGTGGATAAAGAGCTATTCATTAGTGATACACAGGTAGACAAGTATTCAGCCTGAGCCAACACAAACCAAACTTGAGACTCACCAGCCCATTTTGTCTATTTATATACCCGCACCAGGCCTACCGATCTCTTTTGTAAGTATATAAATATACATCTTGTTTGCAACCTCAGTAATGGGGCTGGTAGAGGGTGGATAGTTGGAGGAGAGGCTGGTGGCGAATATGGGCAGGAATCCACTCATGACTCCTCCCCCGTCATTGCTACTATTCAGGTGTTAGAAAACAATTGGTAATGTCTTTGGCAATAACTTTATAAAAACCCTGAACCAAACCAAGCTTTAAATGAACACAAGGTTTATATGATTACATAGTTAAATAGTTAGGGGCAGGTTTATCAAGGATTGAAATGAAAATTCAAATTATTCAATTCGAACTTCGAGTTTACTTTAGTGTAATTTGACTAGTGAATAAACCAAATTCGATTCAAGTTTAAAATTGAAATTAGAATTTCTAAATTTATCATGTACAGTCCCTTTAAAGCAGGGATCCCCAACCTTTTAAACCCGTGAGCAACATTCAGAAGTAAAAGGAGTTGGGGAGCAACACATGCATGAAAAATGTTCTTAAGGTGCCAAATGAGGGCTGTGATTGGCCATTTGATAGGCCCTATGTGGATTGTCAACCTACATTGAGACTCTGTTTGGCATCACACCTGGTTTTTATACAACCAAAACTTGTCTCCAAGCCTTGAGTTCAAAATCAAGCTCCTGCTTTGAGGCTTTTTTTTTTTTGCACAGCCTATCTATTTACCCAGTTTTTATTTTTACACTGAACAATTCCTTTCAGAATTTGAATTCGATTATTCACCATCTAAAAGCTGCCGAATTGGTGTTTTAGCCCATGGGGGACCTCCTACAATCAATCTGGAGTCGTTTCGTGGACTTTTGAAAAAAAACATTTTTGTGAAAAAAATTCAAATTGTTTGCAGGTTGCTCCTATTCACCCGAATTTAATAAATTTCGATTGGTTGGTTTTTTGTTTTGTTTTTTCAAATCTCGATTTTTATGGGAGTTTTCAGAAACTGAAATTTGACTCTTGATAAACTTGAAATTCGACCCTTGATAAATCTGCCCCTTAATGTGGGTTCCTCAGGTCTAAATTCTCTACACTATTATTTGAGGCCTGTACATTTCACAGTTTATGTGAAATGTTTTTTAATCCCAATGGATAGTGCAGTGGTAGTTTTCTCACCTTCACTGAGACATCAAACATATTTTCAGGTCCCTTTGGACCAATTCTCGCATTATTTGGCTCCACATAAACTTATCATGATAATTGACTCCCTATTTCTTACATCCCCTATAATGGCCTCACTCCATTCCTACAGATTTAATATGAAACTTTAAAAATTGGGAGAATGTTATCAGGTGATAGGAGACAAGGGTAATCACAGCCCACAGCTCTGTTAATATCCTTTCATTTTTGACCACTTCTACTTGACAGTGTGATATCAGACCAAACCCTCGTTGATGGCAATGATGTCAGACCTGACCCATACACAGGTCATGCCTCTAATCTTGAACACCTCACTAAAAGAGGAATGCTGAACAGTATTTCTAACAGAACTAATTAAAAATATCACAAATTGTTAAAACAAGAATAGGCAGAAAAATCTTGCAACAGCAGTACAATTATGTGATTATACATTCAGCTTCCATCTAATTTCTCTATTAAACAAATACAAAAGAGAAAAAAAAAATGTCCATGGGCTTAATAGTACAGGATATGTGGCTATTTCTGAGATTTCACAAGCACAGATAATTTAGGAATTAGGAGAGTGTAAATAAAATTTGCAAGCATTATTTAAAATGGTGTTTTTGTGAATATTTATCAGAGTTCACAATGTAAAATCACTTGTTGAATATTACATTGCACATTATACTAAGCAAAGCAAATACTATTAATACATTAATACTAAGCAAAGGTTTAGTGTAAAGTAGTGATGGGCGAATCTATTCGCCAGGCACGAATTTGTGGCGAATTTGTGCACTTTGCCGCTGGCGAATAAATCCGCAAAACGGCCGTGAAGATTCACTGGTGCTGTTTCATGCATTTTTTGCCGTTTCGCCAATTTCACTGGAAATTCGTGAATTTTTTTGCGAAGCAAAACGGCGCAAATTCGTCCATCACTGGTGTAAAGCCATTTAGTCACAAACTTTGTGATTAAGCCATTGAGGTCTTTAAAGGAGAAGAAAAGTCCTGTTATACTAGGGTGTGCCAAAAATTAGGCACCCCCAAATGATCGCATTTACTTAGGAGCACTGGACCCGGGTGTCAGCTATCAGGAGAAAACTGCACTACAATCCAGTGAGTACCAAGGAGCAATTGTCTTCCTGCATCTTCTTTCTTCTGGGTGCTGAGCATGTGCAGTAAAGCAAAAAGTCAAACGAAAAAGCTGTCTTTCTTTCTACTGCACATGCATCTGCCCTGGAAAATTTGAAGAAAGAAGAAGCAGGAAAATGATCTCTTTATGGTGATCGCTGGAAGACTCCAGGGCCGGTGCAGTTTTCTCCTGATAGGTGTACTGGCCCGGAGTGTCGGGTAAGTAAATGTGATCACTTGGTAGTGCCTTACTCTTGGCACCCCCAAAAGGACTTACCTTCTCCTTTAATCAGTCAAAATTGGCGCAAAAAGGTTGCTTACATTCACAATTGTCTTTGCACAGGCTTTTTTGCACAAACAAAACATATTGCATTTCCCCCATGGAGACTTGCTACAGGGCTTTAAAATTCTGATGTATGTGTGAAGAGATGCAGGTGGTGCTTGCCAAGTACTGGGAAAATTTGGTTATACGTTTGTTTACTTTGTATTTAACGAGAGACTTACAAAAGCACATTGAAATGTGCATGCTAAACAATGTATTTTATAGTAAGAAATCAATGGGGGAATGTAATATGTTTGTTAGCACAATTTTTTTTTATATATATATATATACTGTTCATGCAAGTTTGAATACATTTTCAGCTATTACTCACAGAAAATCATCTCGGTGGTGCTGGTCTTTTCTTGAAGTATCTAAACTGTTTACCATGCACCCGAGGCAAGCTATATAAGCAGAGTGCTGCTCATAAGAAGGTTTATATATTAGGGATGCACCGAATCCACTATTTTGGATTCGGCCGAACCCCCGAATCCTTTGTGAAAGATTCGGCCGAATACCGAACCGAATCTGAATTTGCATATGCAAATTAGGGGTGGGAAGGCAAAAACATTTTTTACTTCCTTGTTTTGTTACAAAAAGTCACACGATTTACCTCCCCGACCCTAATTTGCATATGCAAATTAGGATTCGGATTCAGTTCGGCTGGGTAGAAGGATTCGGCCGAATCAGAATCCTGCTGAAAAAGACCAAATCCCGAACCGAATCCTGGATTCGGTGCATCCCTATTATATAACATATACCGGTATGGGACCTGTTATCCAGAATTCTCGGGACCTGCGGTTATCTGGATAATGGATATTTCCATAATTCGGATCTTCAAATGTTGTCTACTAGAAAATCATGTAAACATTAAATAAACCCAATAGACATGTTTTGACCCAATTAGGATTAATTACTGTATATCTTAGTTTGGATCAAGTGCAAGCTGCTGATAATTATTACAAAGAAAAAAGTAATTGGAGCTTTCTGGATAACTGGTTTCCAGATAATGGATCCCATACCTGTATATACAATATATATGTAAAGACTCATATTTCTCTTTAAAGCCTGTCAATATAATGTGCTGGACTCTTTTGAACTGTAGCAGCTATAAAATAGAGTTAAATTTATCTGTGTCCTAAACCTCCCACTGTTTTCTCCATTCAGGCTGCGAAATGAAGGGAAACATTGTAATACGCCATTGCCTGATGCATTGTTTAGATGACCAAGATTGAAATGTTCTTGCAATTAAATTGTTTTTTTTTTAGTCAACATTCCTTTCATTTGCCTCGTCAAAAACAGGTCATCAGAGGTACGGTTGCCAATCATTATTAAAACTGAAATACTCTAAAGTACACTTTGTTCTGTAAACCCATTTGGTAAACCCATTTGGTAGGCAAAATGTCATACAGGTCACATTCTAACTACTGTGATCAAGAACCTCAAACCCCAGGCTAGTGCTCCTATTAGCAGAAAACTGCACCAGCCACAGTACTTTTCAGCAAGGCCTTTAGAGGCACTGTACGTTCTTTTTCTTTCTTCAAGGTCTAATGCTTGCCCCATTAAGACAGCTCTGTACAGAGTGCAAAATTACTGTTTTGTAAGGTAAATTACTCTTTTGTCATATGCTCTGCAAAACAATTAAAAAGGTACAAAAAATGGATATTGATCACATGGTATTGGCTTTTAATAGTTTGTCTCCTTTTCCACTAGCCATAGTTTGCTGATGCAAATAGGGAAGTGATAGACAAGTGCAAGTTAAAAATGTTTGGTGACAGCCTAGAAAACCACTCAATCAAGGAAAAATGGGAAGGTTTTTATAAAGCCTACAAATGAGTTACTTTCCAAGTGCACAGATTTCTTAAGGGTCGAATTGAAAATTCAAATTTTTAAATTTTTTTGGTCAAATTCGACTAGTGAATTATCCAAACTCGATTAGAATTTTTAAAAATTTTCAAACTCTGGCCCTTTAAGAATTCGAATTGGACCATTTGCCACCTAAAATTTGCAGAATTTTTGTGTCAAAATTCACACATTAGAATTTGAATCCCCCAATTAGAATGTAAATTTGAATGCAAATAGACGCAAAGATCCGATCGTACGAATCAGGGATTTGTATGATTTTCGGACCGTGTGGAGAGTCCCGACATTTTTCGTCCGACGGAGATCGGTCGTTTGGTCGATCGGACAGGTTCAAAAATTTCTGTCGGCTGTCGAAAATATCTCTGCATGTTTTGCCATTGTACGATTTTCAGAGGGAGACTGTCACTAGGTTTGGTCAGACATAACTTTCATTCGATTGTTGTCAGGGGCAGAACATCGGCTGATCTGTTCTTTTGTACTTTATTTGATCGGAATGGTTAATGGCAGGTTGGGAGATAAATCTGCCCATAATGGTTCTGCTTAGAAAGTGTGCCTTGGATAAAGCTATACATAGAAAGCCAGCAGGAACGTTTCGTTTAAGATAGGAAGTGGGATGCAGATATCAAATCCTACCTACTTAAAATGTCTACTATCTTGCTCATAAATAAGATCTATTTTGGGCTTATTACAGTGATAAAATGAGGAATCTAAGAAATTATCTAACCAATGTGCTGCTTTCTGACAGGCTATTGTCTCTCCTATTCAGTGTAACTCAAGGAGTCGCAGTGTGACATGGATTTTTACTATTGAGTCCTATTCTTATAACGAACATGTAGCTGTTATCTGGTTATCTTCCCATTGTTCTGATGATGGACTGATGGGAGGTAAGTGAGGGGATGATATCACTCCAACTTGCAGTGAAGCAGTAAAGAGTCTCTGAAGTTTAGCAGAGCACAAGTCACATGACTGGGGGCACCTGTGAAACTGAAAATATGTCTAAATATGCAATTGAGTTGTGTTGTGCAGTTCTGCTTTCAAAGTCCAAAATTTTTAAATATTGAGTCAAAGTTACTCAAAAAGTTATGTACAGCGGTCACATCCCAGGAATCCCCAGTCCAAAGGTGATCCATGATTTAGTATAATAAATCAAAACAAAAACTGTGAGGTACCTACTGCTAAGTAAAGGAGAAGCCCAAGTACTATCAAAAGTTAAAAAAATCTTTATTAGGACATACAGAAGCCAGGCCCAGGCTTCTGTACTGTACGTCCGAATAAATATTTTTTAACTTTTAATAGTACTTGACTTACTTAACAGTAGGTACCTCCCGATTTTTGTTTTGAAAATATGTCTAGCCCCATGTCAGATTTCAAAATTAAATATTAAAAAAACAGTTTGCTCTTTTGAAAAACGGATTTCAATGCAGAAGTCTGCTGGAGCAGCACTATTAAATAATGCATTTAAAATCTACCAAAGGGATTATGGTAAAATATACCATATACAACAAGGATGTCATTGGAGCTTGATGTAGTCCTTGCTGATTGATATCCGTATAGCTCAGTGCATGATCCGATCATCAGTCCCTTGGTCTGCTTGTTTTGCTATTTTGCCACATGGGCAGATATCAATATGTATGGCCAAATCAAGTGGAAAATAGTGGCACACTTTCAGACAATTATCTTCACAACTTGAAAAAATGTTCTTTTGCAGTGAGTAGTAGAAATCCTGCATTGCAACTCGAGCACATAATTAAGTGAACTGTGGTTTAAGATAACTCATGAGAGATTGTACTTCACTTCCATCTAAAACAACCATCCACGGATGAAAGGCCATAATCATGTTCAGTATTTCTGAGCTTTTAAAGAGTAATTTCTGAAAAGAGCCATTTACTTATAATTCATAAATGAGCTATTTCAGATAAGGGAATACATGGGTATAATGCAGCATGTCATAATTTCAAGCTTCGCTCACCATCTGTCATATCCATCAAGTTACCTCTTATTTAATTGAAAGGGAAATGATGTGAATAAATTACTATATGATTGTTGGCATTCCTTTACTTGATAGTTGTTGTTACGTGTTGTTGCTTTTTTACAGGAAAACTAAACCCTAAAAATGAATATGACTATACACCCACGCCCATTTTTGTGGCCACACCCCCTAATTACCATGTTCTTTTTACCCAATTTGGCAGGTTATAAAAGTTTCTGGGGTTTTTGTGTTTTTACAGTTTTGCTAATGAAGGTGAATTGCCCTTTAAGCTGCAAGTCACAGTTTCCCCAAGAGACCTGCTTATCTTAAATCATTACAATTATTTCTTTGCTTATCTCAAATTGTTACAAATGTATCTAAGTGCACCTGCCACATATTCTGTGATCTCTGCCAAAAGCCAATTAAGTTTTGAAACTTTGTATCTTTTTCTGTCCGTTCAGTGCAGTAGATCAAAGAGAAAGTCAGGACATTTCAGTAACAATCCGGGACTGCGGGTAGAGTTGTCAAAATCGGGACTGTCCCGTTTTTTGCGGGACAGTCCCAATTTTGACAGGTCAACCCGCAGTTGAGGTAGGTGCTTTGAGTAGCTGTTGAAAAGCTGAGCTTAGGGGGTCACAAATCATCAAGCAGAAAATGATGTTTGCCTGTCATATAAGCTGACGATATAGGGCTGATTATTAAATCTGATGCTAATTATGCTGGTTTCTGAGCTGCCATGTACCAATAATTATTTACTGCTCAGCCCCAGCCTTATATTGGAATATTTTATATTATAAATATAATATAAAATATTCCAATATAAGGCTGGGGCTGAGCAGTAAATAATTCAGTATATTGTGTGTTGGTCTGTAAGCTCAGTAACTGACAGCAGTGCAAAAATTGTGCAGTGAATCTGCAGAAACGAAGATGGGGAGCTACTGGGGCATATTTGGAGGCACAGATCATTCCTTTTAAAAGGCTGTTGTTGCCTTGGGCTGGTATAGAAACCCAAAATATAATGTTAAACATTCTTCTAACTACTTTAGTTACATTTAAGTTTTCCTTACATACCAGGTAACTAGTAATGGGCGACTTTTTCCAGTTTTGCTTCGCCGAAACGCAAATTTTCACACCGGCGTCAAAATATATTTGACGCCCGCAACAATTCAGTCACCGGCAACAATTCTGACGCCCATTAAAGTCAATGGGCGCCTAGAATTGTCACCGATGTCGGAATTGTCACCGGCGTCAGAATTTTTGCACCAATTTCGCAAATTTATTTGCTGGCGGCGAAACGCAGAAATTTGCCACGAATTTGCGCCTGGCGAATAAATTCCCCATCACTACAGGTAACTAAAAGGACTTATGCATCAATGTAAGATATAAGAAACAAGTTATATATATATTCAGTAATTATAGAGGTATTATACTAAGCAATCAATTTCCCTCCTGCAACTGCCCTATGTCCTATTTTGTGTTTTACTCCAATCTGTGGGAAGTAAAAATCATGTACAACAACTAAAGCAAATAATTAAATGGACTGCAATTCACTTCTATTTAAAACGCCCATTCATAGATTAAAGGTCAAAATCATTTTCAGTATATCATTTGTAAATGCTTACATTTGTAATTGAATAAAAATTAATAGAGAACGTAAATGTATAAATTTTACTGATTTTCTAATTCAGATGAATAAAGGCTCTTTTGTATGTGGGCAGTATCTCTGAACTTGCCCTTATAGACTCTGTTACTGCTAATACCATTCATATTTCACTCCACAAAAGGTGCCAAAATAGCCCTGCAACAAAGACCATGCCAAACTCTAATTATGATTTCAGGGGCTGGGAAAATACCATGCTATGGTCAGGGCTGCCCTCCTTTTGCAGCTCCATGGAAAAAAAAATACGAGTACAGGTATGGGACCTGTTATCCAGAATGCTTTGGGCCTGGGGTTTTCCAGATAATCCGTAATATGGATCTCCATACTTCATGTCTACTAAAAAATAATTTAAACATTAAATAAACTGAGTAGAATTGTTTTGCCTCAAAAAAGGATTAATTACGTATATCCTATTTAATAAGTACTTTTTTTTATTATTATAGAGAAAAAGAAAGCATTTAAAAAAATCTAAAAGTTCTGGATAACAGATCCCATACCTGTACAGTACTATGAGTAGAGCACCTGTCCCATTGTACTGTAGTTCAGTGAATTCTAAAATGCCAAAGTGGCATATTTACTAAAGAATGAAATGTAACATGTGACAAAATTAACAAAATTGGAACTCTGTCATGACATTAGTAATTTACTACGATAGAATTTTGTGTATTAACCAAAGCATAGATACATGCATTTTTGGCTAGGAATAACTATGCAAATACAAAAAAATACATTAATTTATCAAGAAAACCAATTTTGTTTCATCAAGTTCAATCTAGTCAAGTATCACTGTACGGTAATTACTCCGTTGCTGTTATTATGCACAAAAGTGCATTTTGAAAATACATAATTTAATTATGTTAAAGTAGGAAAAACTGCTGTCTCAGCCAGTGAGCAAAATGTTTAGGTAGCTAGGGTATAGCTAGGGCAGTATGTATTAATGCTTTGAAAAGTGGCTTAGATGATTTTTTGGACAGACATTTGGGCAAATTCACTAAAGCGCGAAGGGCCTAACGCTAGCGCAAATTCGCCAGCATGACCTAATTTCGTTGCTTTGCCGATTTACTAACGGGCGTTGGCGTAAATTCGCTAGTGAAGTGGACCTACTCTAGCGCTACTTCACACCCTTACGCCAGGCGAATTTGCGCTATGGCGAAGAGACGTAACTACGCTAATTCACTAACGTGCGCATTTTACTGAACGTTACCTCTTGCACCAGACTTGCCTTCGCCACCTCAAACCAGGCGAAGTGCAATAGAGTAGATAGGGATTGTTTCAAAAAAAGTTGAAATTTTTTCTAAGTCCCAAAAAATGCTGGCGTCTTTTACTTTTTTAAGGGTGATATGCTGAAAAAGATCGTAAATTTTTTTGGGGGCCACCCTCATTCACCCTACATTTCCTAACATATGGCACCTAAACTATACAGTGGGCACATGTATAGGGGAAAATAACAACTCTATTTTATTTTATGAAGCTTTCCCAAGCTTGTGTAATGTATTTGCTGCTATGTCCATTGTACTTTAACTTGGTGCCGTATGCAAATTAGGTATAACTAACGCAACTTCGCTTTGCTTGATGAATTAACGCTAGCGCAACTGCGCTTCCGTTCGCCTCCCTGAGAACAACTTCACATTTTTGTGAATTTGCGTAGCACTGGCGAAACTACGCCTGGCGAAGTGCGGTAAAGTGCGGTGAAGCGATCGCTGGCGCAACTTCGGATCTTAGTGAATTTGCCCCATAGTATCAAAGGCTATTGTGATACTAAACTCTATAGTTAGTATAGATATGGGTATAATAATTTATGTAAAAGTAGGGAGGGGTGTGTGTATGGATGCTGGGTTTTCATTTGGAGGGGTTAAACTTGATGGACTTTGTCTTTTTCAAACCCAATTTAACTATGTAACTATGTATGTTTTAGCCGACCCACAATTTACCATAAAATTGTAACGGATAAAAATGCTGGTGAATTAGGGCACAAAGCAAAACATATGTGAGATACTACATGATGTAGATCATGAGATACTAATTTGGCTGCTGTACCTTTATAATGGTAGGTCAGTAGCCTGGACCGGGTGAAATTGCTTTTGGAGAAAAATGGCAGGGAAATAGAATTGCCACTATTGATAAATTGCCATCTTTTCAGTTTTTTCCATTGACACTGGGGAAATGACATGTTTAATAGCATTCAATTATTTTGTATATTTGTAGTACTTGCAGCTCATAGATTGTACAGGTATGAAATCCGTTATCCAGAAAGCTCCGAATTAAGGATAGGCTGTCTCTCATAGACTCTATATTATCCAAATAATCCAAATTTTAAAAATGATTTCCTTCTTGCAATGTGCCCTTTCTCCAGCTTAACAAAACATCAAATGCCACCGGTATGTTCCAGACGTATAAAAAAGCCTCAAGTAGGAAGGAATATCTTGGCAACAGAAATAAACAATATTATATATCACAAACACCCTATTTGCATGAAACAAATCCATGGCACAAACATATTGGAGAATTTTAAAATAAATCATATTATTTACAAAAACAGATAAAGGTCATAATCTCTATTCAGTCCATTTGATGCTAGTGAGTTTTCTATCTATCTATCTATCTATCTATATGTCATGTATTGGATGGCACACCGCTTCTAAATTACACCCGGTTGCACAGTTTAAACATTAGTATATGTCCATAGAAACCAGCAACTACATGCTTTTCTTTAATACACTTTTTTGATTTTTCAAGAATACCCTGTAGTTGCTGGTTTCTTCCTATGGACATATAGTCACATTTTCAAGATTCATCAGCATAGTAAAGATATGGAGCTGGTTTTGTAAAAGTTAAACATTGTGGATTTTTTTTTATTGCTCCACCCTCATGTTTGCATGTAAAAATGATTAGCCTCTGGGGACAGCAATAGGGTACCACCCCTTGAAATGTTGGTTGAATGTGTTGCATTATCTCAATCCTGAAATCTTATCCACTTTATTGCAAGCATTTGACTTTCAGCCATTTAGGCTTCAAGTAGCTGAAAGTCAATAGCTTACAATAAAGTGGATTGCCAACTGAATTACTGTCAAAACTTTTTGCTGCAGATTTGTCTATAAGTTTGTATTTGTGTTTTCAGCTTCAAACAGATCAAAATAAATCCCACCTCCTACTCATTCTTGACCTTTAAATACATGCCGGGCAACTCAAAATGTGATATTTTATATTAAGACATGTAATAATTTCTCTCTCTCTATTTCTGTTTTGTTATGTTACCATATCTATACATTTGATATCCAAGAGTTGTTCTATTCTATACAACCAGTAATTACAGAGTGATTATACTCCATGCAATTACAACCCCTCATATAATAAGTTATCAATCTGTGTGTGGGAAGCAGAAATCATTTTTACAATTAAATCACATAATTACATTGACTGTGTATTAAAAAGGACATATGCTTGTTCTGATACTTTTGTTTCAAACCGTAATCACACATGTAAGGGGATGTTATTAGTAATTACTACTGTAGACGCCATGTTATCTGACATACTGTAAATGCCATGCAATTTTTGCTTGCCAATTGCACGCTGTAATCATATTTCAGAAGGGAGGACATTGTGCTGTTTTCAGAGGAAAATAAAGTATTTATTTCATGCATTTGGTGAGCCACGAAAATAAAGAATAGAATAGTTGGGCCTAGGGTTGCCAACTGAGACTATAAAGGACCCCCTACTGCTATTTCCATACACATATCTGCTAATCTCAGCAAGGAGTTAAGGCCTGGAGCTTGTGATGTCACTGGGGGTCATTTATAAAGTTTGCTCAGCACATATTAATTTGTATATAGTTGTTTTGCACATGGTTTACCCAAAACACCTAGGGGCATATTTATCAAGGGTCGAATTTCGAAGTTAAAAAAACGTCGAACTTCAAATTCAAAAAGACGAACCGAATTGAGGTCGAAGTGGTCCGTATTTGGCCGTATTTGAATCGTACGATCGAAGAAATAGCACATTCTATTTCGATTCAAAGTTTTTCCCCAAAAAAACTTCGATCTCTCAAACGCCACCAATTGCCTCCATAGGCTAAAACAGCACTTCGGCAGCTTTTAGGTGGCGAATGGTCGAAGTTTTAAAGAGACAGTACATGATAAATTTCGATATTCGAGTTTCAAAGTTTCGTACAAATTCAAATCAAAGCTGGACTATTCCCTAGTTGAAGTACACAAAAAATAGCTCGAAATTCAAAGTCTTTCACTTCGAAAATTCACCTCGACCTTTGATAAATCTACCCCCTAAACTTTGCACTGCTGTGCCGGTCTTTCCTTTTTCGTGAAATTCACATTGCACACAAATATTCAGTTTTTTGCATGAGAGCGTCCACTGTACATATTCATTGTGCCCAAATATAGCATCAGCTGTAATTTTAAAAATATAAATTTACATGGCCATGTGAGCACCCCGGTGAGTGTATTTTGTTGTAAGTCAGACCCTCACATGTCCCCATTGCTGGTGCGTTTAATTGTATTAGGTGCTTGTTGCATTGTGATCTTTCTATAGTAGTCAATTATACATGTAAAGTTAATTATTGCTTCAAACCTCTGTTTATTTCATTTCCTAACTGGGTTCCTGAGGTGTAACCCTCCATGCCCATGAGGTGGAAGCCTTGCACTGTAAGATCCCACTTTATCCATCTGCCGAGGGTTCCAGGTTTGCTGGATTGCCAGCAGGTAAATGCACTGTCAAAATGAATGTGATCCTATTCTAAGGGAGTGTGCCAAGAAAGGATTACATGTAGATGTTTTTATCAGTGGATAAAACTCTACAATCCACTCTCCAAAATGCATACAAGCAAATGAATTGGCTCCTGTTGTGAACAGATGATACAGAACTTATGTGAATGATAACCAAAGTGTAAGGGGCAGATTTATCAAGGGTCAAATTGAAAATTCGAAATTCAAATTTGAGTTTTTTTATGGTTAAAACTGTTAAATTCGACTAGGGATTTATTCAAATTCAATTAGAGTTTTTCACAAAATTAAATTTTTGAGATTTATCATACTCTGTCCCTTCAAGAACTCGAATTCGGATATTCGCCACCTAAAACCTGCCAAATTGCTGTTTAAGTCAATTCGAGATGTCTAGAGATCAATTTGGAGTTGTTCGTAGCCCTCCTAACATTGACATTTTTTTCCTTTTGATTCCAGTTTTCCGATTGATTCTATTCACCCGACTTTTAAAAATTAGATTTTTTTTGATAAGTTTCGAATTTCGAGTTCATGGGAGTTTTAAAAAAACTCACATGAATTTGAAATTCTACCCATGATAAATGTGCCTCCCCATGTGCCATTAATATATAAATAATGAGGATAATTAATTAAAGATGTTTCTATATAAACATACTAAACTGACTGCAATTTCTCATTCTCACTACAGTTTTGTCAAGGATTAGGTAGGGGGCGCTGTAGAGTCTGAAGGGAAAGGGCGAGTCCTTGAGGCAGGGGCTGTATGTGCCAAGGGGAAACTTGAAGGGAAGCAGGAACAGGTAGATGAGGGCGAAGAGTCAGACTGGAACAGGACGACGATCAGGACTGGACAAGACAGGAAGAAGAGGGCGACGACTCAACAGGAAAGGACTGGACGTGGAACGGCTTGGATGGGACAGGACGGTGCGGGCGTAGATCAAACTGGGGGATAGAGTGCAGAGGGAGACAGGAGCGGATAGCAAGACAGGACTGGAGCAAGATAGCAAGAGAGGACTGGAGCAAGATAGCAAGAGAGGACTGGAGCAAGATAGCAAGAGAGGGAGGCTGGAGCAAGATAGCAAGAGAGGGAGGCTGGAGCAAGATAGCAAGAGAGGGAGGCTGGAGCAAGATAGCAAGAGAGGGAGACTGGAGCAGGATAGCAAGAGAGGGAGACTGGAGCAGGATAGCAAGAGAGGGAGACTGGAGCAGGATAGCAAGAGAGGGAGACTGGAGCAGGATAGCAAGAGAGGGAGACTGGAGCAGGATAGCAAGAGAGGGAGACTGGAGCAGGATAGCAAGAGAGGAGTACAAGGTAGGGTTGGAACAAGGTCGAGGCTAGAAAGGTACAAGATAGGAAAGGTAAGCAGGACAAGACAAGGCAGACTAACAAGGGAGAAGGGGCAAGAGCTAGAAACCTAGTTAGGGGCGATGCCGCAGTACTAGAAAACCATGCAATGCTCTGGCAAGGAGTGGTCTGAGAGCTGCCCTTAAATAGGGAAGAGGCAGCCCTGATTGGTAGATTAAGATAGGCAGCAGCTGAGCTGGGGCTGGAGAGGCCAATCAGGCGGCAGCTGGGCTGGGACTGCAGAGGCCAGGGTTACACCACAGTGAGCAACCCTACAGGCTGCTCACCTGGCCAAATGGTTAGGGTATCGAGCCAGAAACCCAAAGGTCCCCGGCTCGACTCCCAGCAATACCTGACAGTATCCCCCCCCTCACAAGGCGACTCCCAGGCGCCACAGTGACCAACCATTTTTGTGGCACCTGGGGAACCTGGCAATGCTATGGGCAGAACTAACCACATGGGTGCCCAACTAGAAGTAATCGCTATTGTATTAGCCACCCTGGAACTTGCAGAGCCACCCTGGCGGGTGCCCTGATGCTCGGCAGAGCCACCCTGGCGGGTGCCCTGGGACTCGGAAGAGCCACCCTGGCGGGTGCCCTGGGACTCGGAAGAGCCACCCTGGCGGGTGCCCTGGGACTCGGAAGAGCCACCCTGGCGGGTGCCCTGGGACTCGGAAGAGCCACCCTGGCGGGTGCCCTGGGACTCGAAGAGCCACCCTGGCGGGTGCCCTGGGACTCGGAAGAGCCACCCTGGCGGGTTGCCCTGGGACCTGGAAGAGCCACCCTCGCGGGTGCTCTGATACTAGGTAGAGCCACCCTGGCGGGTGCTCTGGGACTTGGAGGAGCCACCCTCACGGGTGCTCTGATACTTGGTAGAGCCACCCTGGTGGGTGCTCTGGGACTCGGAAGAGCCACCCTGGCGGGTGCTCTGATACTCGGTAGAGCCACCCTGGCGGGTGCTCTGATACTCGGTTGAGCCACCCTGGCGGGTGCTCTGGGACTCAGAAGAGCCACCCTGGCGGGTGCTCTGGGACTCAGAAGAGCCACCCTGGCGGGTGCCCAGGTGTTTGGCAGAGCCACCCATGCGGGTGCCCTGGGACTTGGCAACAGTATAGGCAACTCCACCCTCGCGGGTGCCCTCCACATGAGTGCCTGGGTTTTGAATGTTATTTTAAGGGTTGGTACAGTCACTGTGTTAAGACACTGCAGAAGCCCCACCTCTGAGGGCACAGGACAAGGCAGAAGCCCCCCATCTGGGGGCACAGGACCAGGCAGAAGCCCCCCATCTGGGAGCACAGGATCAGGCAGAAGCCCCACTTCTGGGAGCACAGGATCAGGCAGAAGCCCCACTTCTGGGAGCACAGGATCAGGCAGAAGCCCCACTTCTGGGAGCACAGGATCAGGCAGAAGCCCCACTTCTGGGAGCACAGGATCAGGCAGAAGCCCCACTTCTGGGAGCACAGGATCAGGCAGAAGCCCACTTCTGGGAGCACAGGATCAGGCAGAAGCCCCACTTCTGGGAGCACAGGATCAGGCAGAAGCCCCACTTCTGGGGGCACAGATCAGGCAGAAGCCCCACTTCTGGGGGCCAGGACAAGGCATGGGTACAGGAGGCAGCTGCTGTTGAGCCGGCACAAGTGCAGGAGGCAGCCAGTGGGGAGCCAGTCGCCGGGGAAGCCTAGCTGAAGCCATGGGCAGCGGAGGCTGCTGGGAACCGGCTCTGGAGCTAAAGGCAATGGCGGTTGCAGGGAAGGCCCCACTGGAACTGTAGGCAGCCGATGCTGCTGGGTAGGCCCCTTTGGAGCTGTGGCCAGCCGATGCTGCTGGGTAGGCCCCTCTGGAGCTGTGGCCAGCCGATGCTGCTGGGTAGGCCCCTCTGGAGCTGTGGCCAGCCGATGCTGCTGGGTAGGCCCCTCTGGAGCTGTGGCCAGCCGATGCTGCTGGGTAGGCCCCTCTGGAGCTGTGGCCAGCCGATGCTGCTGGGGTAGGCCCCTCTGGAGCTGTGGCCAGGCCGATGCTGCTGGGTAGGCCCCTCTGGAGCTGTGGCCAGCCGATGCTGCTGGTAGGCCCCTCTTGGAGCTGTGCGCAGCCGATGCTGCTGGGTAGGCCCCTCTGGAGCTGTGGCCAGCCGATGCTGCTGGGTAGGCCCCCTCTGGAGCTGTGGCCAGCCGATGCTGCTGGGTAGGCCCCTCTGGAGCTGTGGCCAGCCGATGCTGCTGGGTAGGCCCCTCTGGAGCTGTGGCCAGCCGATGCTGCTGGGGTAGGCCCCTCTGGAGCTGGTGGCCAGCCGATGCTGCTGGGTAGGCCCCTCTGGAGCTGTGGGCAGCCAAGGCTGCAGGGGAAGCAGTTGCTGAGGGGTAGCAGGCCCGGGAACTGAAGCAGCAGCTGAGGGGTAGCAGGCCGGAACTGAAGCAGACTGGCAGAGGGATAGCGCGGCCCTGGAACTGGAGCAGACTGCGGAGGGATAGCCGGCCCTGGAACTGGAGCAGACTGCGGAGGGATAGCCGGCCCTGGAACTGGAGCAGACTGCGGAGGGATAGCCGGCCCTGGAACTGGAGCAGACTGCGGAGGGATAGCCGGCCCTGGAACTGGAGCAGACTGCGGAGGGATAGCCGGCCTGGGAACTGGAGCAGACTGCGGAGGGATAGCCGGCCTGGGAACTGGAGCAGACTGCGGAGGGATAGCTGGCCTGGGAACTGAGGCAAATTTATCTAGGAATGCCAACAGAAACTGAGCAGTATCGTAGATTATAGGGGATTTACTGCACAGTAAGTTCTCGGCCCAGTAACGAGCTTCACCTTCTAGCAGGAAGAAAATGATTTCCGAAACTTGCTCGACTGGAGGAGCACTTAGAAAGTGTTTTTTCTCTGAAAGGAGCAGGACTTCCTCTAGAAAGATAGGAATTTTACTTGGGGAGCCATCACAGTATCTGCGGGTCAAAATAGAATATTCAGTCTTTTTGGGAATCCGGTCAGAAGGCACAGGAACAGCCCTTGCAGACTCTTTTGGCCAGAGCATTCTGTCAAGGATTAGGTAGGGGGCGCTGTAGAGTCTGAAGGGAAAGGGCGAGTCCTTGAGGCAGGGGCTGTATGTGCCAAGGGGAAACTTGAAGGGAAGCAGGAACAGGTAGATGAGGGCGAAGAGTCAGACTGGAACAGGACGGATAGGACGACGATCAGGACTGGACAAGACAGGAAGAAGAGGGCGACGACTCAACAGGAAAGGACGTGGAACGGCTTGGATGGGACAGGACGGTGCGGGCGTAGATCAAACTGGGGGATAGAGTGCAGAGGGAGACAGGAGCGGATAGCAAGACAGGACTGGAGCAAGATAGCAAGAGAGGACTGGAGCAAGATAGCAAGAGAGGACTGGAGCAAGATAGCAAGAGAGGACTGGAGCAAGATAGCAAGAGAGGGAGGCTGGAGCAAGATAGCAAGAGAGGGAGGCTGGAGCAAGATAGCAAGAGAGGGAGACTGGAGCAGGATAGCAAGAGAGGGAGACTGGAGCAGGATAGCAAGAGAGGGAGACTGGAGCAGGATAGCAAGAGAGGAGACTGGAGCAGGATAGCAAGAGAGGGAGACTGGAGCAGGATAGCAAGAGAGGGAGACTGGGAGCAGGATAGCAAGAGAGGGAGACTGGAGCAGGATAGCAAGAGAGGGAGACTGGAGCAGGATAGCAAGAGAGGGAGACTGGAGCAGGATAGCAAGAGAGGAGTACAAGGTAGGGTTGGAACAAGGTCGAGGCTAGAAAGGTACAAGATAGGAAAGGTAAGCAGGACAAGACAAGGCAGACTAACAAGGGAGAAGGGGCAAGAGCTAGAAACCTAGTTAGGGGCGATGCCGCAGTACTAGAAAACCATGCAATGCTCTGGCAAGGAGTGGTCTGAGAGCTGCCCTTAAATAGGGAAGAGGCAGCCCTGATTGGTAGATTAAGATAGGCAGCAGCTGAGCTGGGGCTGGAGAGGCCAATCAGGCGGCAGCTGGGCTGGGACTGCAGAGGCCAGGTTACACACAGTGAGCAACCCTACAGGCTGCTCACCTGGCCAAATGGTTAGGGTATCGAGCCAGAAACCCAAAGGTCCCCGGCTCGACTCCCAGCAATACCTGACAAGTTTAGAACACGTTTTATCTGTGGAATGTCAATTCTCTTTCACTGAACCAGAGAAAGTCAATTAAAGATACACTGAACTAATGAGTTATCTTATATAATTGCACTGCTTTGAAAAGTCAAATAATTCTGAAAACCATTACAAGATGCAAGCCAGAAGAGAATTCATTAATGTACTTTATTATCAAGGAGAATACATGTGTCTTAGCCATTTTGAAGGTACAATTCAATGTTACAATTTATGATTATGGGTCTGCTTTGGTCACGCACATGGGAAAAACATTACTCGCATTGCAGCTAGTAATATATATGGTCAAAACCATGTAATATTAACATATAAATATCATGTACTTACCTGTACTTTCCCCTATTATCCACCAGTGATTTTAAGGGGGCAGTACATATTTAGCTGTTGTAGTATAGTGTGTTTAAATGTTAATATTACCTGGTTTTCTGACAACTGCCATGTAAGCTGTATGTGCTGGAAAGCCAGGGCTCAATCTGCCTTAAACATACTATGTAAATTCTTCAGCAGAAGAGCGCTTCCCTCTGCATTGCCATCTCAGCAGAGAGTCAAGACGTATTACAGGCCCCCAGGCTGGGGGGCTGTAACATTGGACTTGCAACACAATTGTCGCAGGGCCGACCTCCAAGTAGCAAATGTGATCTGATTGTGCATCTGCTGCTCTTCCGGCTTCCTTGACCCCCTGCACCTCCCACGCACTTATTGCTGTGCCACACTCTCCAGGACCCCTCCAGTGATTACAGTAACTGAATTACAACAAGTGATTGATAACATGAATCATTTACTCTAAAAATTTATTTTTAAAAATTTTGCTAAAACTATAAAAATTTGATGTATGAAGTGTAAAAACAACAAAAAAACCCAATACAAAACTTCTCCAAGTGAAAGTAGTTGATGTCCCATAAAAGTCCACGGGAGCTGCACTGATCCTGTTGGACCTTCTTTTAATGATTCCGACTTTTAGAGGGTTTTTTTCCACTAGTAATTGTCCAAAAAACTTGAATTTTAGAGGGTTTTAGAGATATTCATATTTTTAGATCATTGTTCATCGTTTTTTTTTCCCTTCATACTTTTTATATTTGTATCTTTTAATAACGTTCATGGCATTTGTGGTTTTAGAAAAATATGTAAGCTTTTTGCACATTATATTGTTTATTTTCATGTGTCTTCCTTGAATTTATAATGCAAAATGAAATATATTTTTTAAGAGAAGGTATATCGTTTTTGTGATATCTCCTCGAAAGGGCTGCAAGCAAACTCATAGGACTGTGTGCTCTGCAGCTATATTTATTAAATGTGTTGTGTATATATGAAGATAGAATAAAAGTGACACACACATACAATGTGTATAAGCTTACATCAATAGAAAAACATGTATGGTAAAAACAAAGATGTATATGTATGCTGTATAGTGAAAACAATAGGACTGTATTTTGTACTTCTGGTAGCCATGGCAATGGGTCTACAAAGTGGGGAGTAGTAAGAGAACGTAGACACTGTGTCCATGACTACGGCTGACATTGAATATAACATACAGAAGCCTCCGAAGAAGTGCAGAGCGACGAAGCGTGTCAGGCAGAACTTGAGTAATGTTATCTAAAGCGCACCCAGGAGAAAGAGAGAGACACCAGCATGAGATTCTGACTCTTTATCACAGCCAATCTGGAGTGCACACTAGTGATGGGCGAATTTATTCAGCAGGCGCGAATTTGTGTCAAATGCCCGCGATTTGCCTCCAGCAAATAAATTCACGAAAATTCGCCCGCGCCAAAAAAAATTGACCGTTTTTTTGGACGCCGGCGCAATTTCGCCAAAAATGGACGCCGTTTCGTGAATTTCACAGGAAATTCACAAATTTTCCAGCGAAACACCCCAAATTCACCCATCACTAGTGCACAATAAGTCGGATAGACTGACAAGCGGTTCTAAATAATTTTGTGAGGGTTTAATGAGTGTAATATAGTGATGGGCGAATTTATTCGCCGCCAGCGAATAAATTCGCGAAACACCAGCGAAAATTCGCCGGAAAAAATTCCCGGCGTCAAAAAAAACAGGCGCCGGCATCAAAAACGAGACGACGGTGCAAATTTGCATATCACTAGTGTAATATTATTAAAGTCCTTTTTACACAATATGATGCGCATTTATTCTAGAGATTCATACCTGGGAGTTGGTAAAATCCATAAGAGATTCCTTTTAGAAGCATGTACTGTTAAATTAAACGTCTGTGCAGTTATATTTCGGGGAATTAAAAAAAATGTACACTTGGCACAAAATATCTTTCGGTGTGGAAAGGAAAAGGGGAACTTTACCTAGTAAATGTGGTGTGGACCTTTAAAAAGAGTGTGTTAAAACTGAAAATGTGTCATACATTATTAAAAGAATACTGCACTATAATATGTGTTGCTGTCTTTCCCTGAGCTTCTTCTTCAAAGGATATGGATATTCGTATATTCGTATATTTATATACAGGGTTAGGCCGGCCAGGTGACGAAGGCATACTCGCGCCGGACCGTGACAAAGGGGACAGAAATGGGAGGGGGAGGGAGGGTGGGGAGAGCGATGGAGGGGAGGGTGACAGGAGGGAGGGTAGAACGACAGAGGGGTGGGTGAAAGAGGGAAGGAAGGGAATTAGACTGAAGGGTGTAAACATGAACTAGGGGTAGGCAGAAAACAATTTGAGGTAGCTGCCCAGCGTCCCCCTATCATTGTGCCCTAGGCAGCTGCCTCTTCTGCCTACCCCTAGTTCTGGCCCTGTTTATATAAAACCGTTTGGATCTTTTTGGAAAATTTTACCCACGAGTAGATAAGAAGCCTACAATGGGGTTATCGAAGATAATGGCAGTGGTGACTAAGTATCCAATCAAGACTGAAGACTCATACAAGGCTTAACTGCAACCGCTTCACTAACCACTTACATGTAGCAGTTGGGGATATAAAAAAAAGATTAAACAAAATTGGATGCAACATTTGCAATTTTTTTCAGCCGAATGGAAATAAAAAATAAATCTATATTAGCCCTCTAGAAAGATGAATATGTTTTTATTTTTATGACCATCACAATTTGGAACTCATTCAAATAACACCTAGATTTGGCACCATACTTAAAGCAGATGGGTTTACGGGATAATGTTGCCTGAAGCAGAAAATTGCAGAGTACAATAAATTACAACTAAGAAAATTGAGAACTAGTAATATAGGTGCTTACTAAAGTATAAGTTACTTGCGTTGAGTGCCAGATTATTTTTTTTAACTGTTTGTGTTTAGGTTAAGGGACGACTATATATCATATATCCTGTATATAACTTACATATTTATATATGTGATATAATAAAATAGACCGCATATGAGAACAGACATGGAAAAAAGTAAGTGACCCATTTTCTTTTCTTTTTTAATATACGTATGGAGAGTAGACATACAGTATCAGTATTTGATCTATATATAAACAGTATATTAAACAATGGAAAACTAACAATGCAATCATTTATTCAACAAAACACCGAAATTTAACGAATATGTTGGATTGCCCCCTCTGGCAGATACAACCATTGAATTTGAGGGGTTTTTTTTGGATTAACAGCCCATTTCACACCCCCCCCCCCCACAGACCATCTCGGTGGGATTTAGATGCAGACTTTGACTTGGCTATTCTATAACCTTTAACTTCTTTTTTGCAGTTATGTCTTGGCAGATTTACTGGAATGTTTAGGGTCATTGTTGTGTTGCAAGGTCCACTTTCAAGCTTTAATTACCTGAAAGATAGTCTCACATTACCTTAAAGCAAGAAGTTTCTATCATGACAAGCTGTCCAGGCTCTGATACAGCTCTAAACTGTAATATTTGCACTATGTGCTTTACAGTTGGTATTAGTTTCTTATGTTGAAATAATAGGGCTCATTTATCAACACTGGGAAAATTTGCCGGAGGGCAGTTACCTATAGCAACCAATCAGTGATTAGCTTTTTAAAGCCAGATGCATGTAGAACAATGAATGCAGCAAATTGATTGGTTGCCATGGGTTACTGCCCATGGGAAAATCTGCCCAGTGTTGATAAATGACCCCCATTGTGTTTAGTCTTCACTAAGCATCTCTTCTGGTACTGTGGCTAAATATCTCTATTTTTATCTCATCTGCGCAGAGGGCATGGTTCCAGAAATCCTGGTTATTGGTGCCTATGTGTTTATGCTCCAAAAGTGGAGGAAATTGCCAAAGAGGACCTGAAGAAATTAGAAAATCTTGAAGATGGCACCCACAAGCTCCGCTGCGCTTACTTTGCACTGTTAGGTGGGAAAAAGTTTAGGGACATTTTTAGACCTATTGAATTATGCGAGGGGAAGCAGGGAGGTGGGGCTATCTTGTTTAGTAGGTAGGAGCTTTTCTTAATTCTTAGGATGAGTTCTCCTTTAAGGCCTCTTTCGATCTAGGCATGGTGATACAACATGCTATTACAACAAAGAACAGCTAAACTAAAAGGCATATTTATCAAAATTCTAATTTGTGTAGTTTGAATTTGTGTTTTTGCAACAACCTCAACTAAACTCACATTACTCACATAAAAAAGCAAAAATGTCTACTTATTTTTTTGCATTCCAAGTGCATTTATTAAAATAAAGAAGTAGGTATGAATATACAATATTTCTTTTCTCAACATTGTCGTCATTGCATACATCACATTACACATATTGCAAGGCACCAAAGTGGGTAACAAAGGATGCCCGGCACTGTGGGGAGGTGCTGGGAGCAGAGGGAACCCTGGGATTGGCTACATGGGGTGGAAGGATTGGTTGATGGCACTAAGGGAGGACTGTTCTAAAAAGGGAAAGCTGCTTACACAGCTCCTCTTGCAACATTGCGGGCAACTGGAGCAATGTGCAGGCTTGCAGTGTGTCTGGTCTCCCCTTGGGCTTATTATCCCACCCCCCCACCTATTGCACTGTTAGTACACTTATTTGTTCTAATAAAGTCTCAAGGGACTGATTTCCATATTGTTAAGAATGTGTTATATAACAAATATTATTATTGTCACTGCTGTTGGCGGGTAATTGTTTTTGGTCCTTGCCATTTGGGTATGGCCAATGGGTTTTCTCATTTCATGCCCACCATGGGTGCAGTGGCTGGCATCTGTGGTAACCTGGACTTGGTATAATTTGGCAAGGACAGGGTTATCAGTTTTTGGCAAATATGGTTTTAATAAAAGCTGTGGCCGTCCTCCACCCTCAAAAAGGGAAAACTGAGTCTTGTGTTTTATTTTAATGTTAGCTAGTTCTGCTGCAATTAAGGTTGTTACGCATAAGCGACTGCCTCCCCCACAATGCACATACTGTATTGTATCGTTGACAAATTTTGATTAAAAAGAATTCTATATAGACCAGTTTTGAAAAGAAAAAGTAAGTAACTATGGACAAATCCAAATAACAAGATGAAAACTTCCAAATCCTTGTTTTTGAGCCCTCCAATACCAAATATTTAGAGTTTACCGACTCACACAAACTCACCACAGTACAATAATGGGTTCTGAAAGCATTGCAAAAGCAACAAGGCCCCTAACCATATGTGAACCCCAGAAAACCATATATATTTGGAAACTACACATTTGTTAAATATGTCTTTCTACTCCGAACTACCAAATGATAGATCTTTGTTAGTGCTGTTAAAAAAAATTATGAAATTTGAAAACCAACTTATGAAATTATGAAAACCAACTTAAAAGCGTAAATTTCAAATTAAGTTTCTTACCTATGTTCTTGAGAACAAACAAAAACACAGTATATTTGAATGGCAGCACTCTTCTGACAGTTTGATTCCCAATATGAATAGGGGTAAAACAAAGTATGTGGCACATAGAGAAATGAAAATAGCACATTCAAATGTTATGGCTGGCACTTTGCTTGTGATTACAGTACTTTGGAATTATAGTGTATGTTGTATATACCCTAAACAGTAAGCTAAACCCTAAGTACCTTTAAACATCTTTAGATATTGTACTGTATGTCCATATTGGACTCTGTAATAGGATTCTCAACCGTTCAATATTTTCTCTATTTGCCAACACTTTCCTGAAAAATAAAGTGCTTTAAGAAACTCCCACATTTATGATATGTATTTCTTTAATAGGGCCTGAGAACTAACACCTGAACAATTTGGATATTTTGTTTTTCAGCACTGGAAAAGATATAAGATATAAGAGATTTTTACAAGCAGCACAAATAATAAACCTGTCCCTTCATTTTGATTTCCAACTATACATATGATTTGTATTTGTTAATGCCCTATTATTTCTTTGCAAACGTAAGCTTAACACTAGGGTATCAGATTTCTGCAGGCACATAGGAATGAACTACAGAATTAAAACCCAACCAGGGCATCATCCATATGTATCAGTGTATTTTACTGCCCCATAAATTGAAAAGAATAGCAGTACAAAGGAAACCCTTAGAAATATATGCAGAAAAACAAACTATATTCAAGTGTATATTCCCAGTGTAAAATTATGTATTACTCGGTTTGCATTCACTTCAATATTATATTGGAACCAACTGTCTATGTTTTATTTAGAGTTTTTATTAAATCCTGGTTGTAGAATAAATCTGCTTCTCTGGTTCTGGTTTGGTTGCATTGGTTGCTGGGGTTCTGGGTTCAAATCCAGCCAGTGCACGTGCAGTCTGCAAGGAGTTTATATGTTCTTCCCACATCCGAGTACTTTGGATTTGTCCCTCACTCCAAAGACATAAAGGCATACAAACTGACTCCTGATAGAATTGATCCTAGTGTGTGTGAATCAGAGAGGAACATTAGATTGTAGGGACTTATATGAATCATGAACAATGATGATGAAATTCTGGATAATTTAGAAATTTTGAAAAATTGCAACTGGAGCAAATCATGAATCATTTATTTATTATATATCTTTTCTAGTCAAATATATTTTAAAGAGAGAGCTTGGCAGATTAGTTCATTCCATATTTACAAAATTTACAATAGGGATGCATTTCTGTTTTGTTATTAATAGCGTACAATACTAAAGAGTTTTGTCATGAACTTTATGGGTCTCAGCAATGATACCCACATTAAAAGCAAGCCATTGTTAACTTCTGTAGGGACTGCAACAAGTTAAGCTCCTGCACACCCTTATACAAAGAGCAATAAAGATACCTGGTGCTCAAAAGGTAGAGGCTCGGCCACCTCACAGGAACAATTCAATAAAGAAATGTAATGGCACACAGGAGTAATGCAAGCAAATCTGCCCTGCGTGTTTAATGTGGAGTGCAACGCATTAAACACACAGGGCAGATTTGCTTGCATTAGTCCTGTGTGCCATTGGATTTCTTTATTAATTTCTGTAGAGACCCATAGGGTTAAAATACCCTATGGCTTTAAATCCCTACACTTCCTCATTTCCATAGTTGCTGGGCAGAAGCCCATATATCTAGTTTTACTTTTTGACCACTTCCTGCAAAACTTTGGCTTTTTGTTGCTGACCCAGGTGGATGTGTTCCGGGGAGCTTGGGATCAACAAGGCCCAGTAAAGGGACAACCTCTTTTTTTTTTTTTTTTTAAAGGTTTTCTTTATTGATTTTCATTATAACAAAAATAGTAGAGATAGAAAGAATTAGAAAGAAAGAGAAGAGGTGGTAAAAGAAGAAGGGGATGGGTTACTTACATCCTGCGATACACCAGGTTCTAATAGTACATTCAGTCCAAAATATCTACAGATCTGCTGTTTGTCTGTGGATCAATCAGCCATCGGCCCCAAATTTTCCCAAACTTGGCTGGGCAGCCGCGTGCCATATAGGTAAGTTTTTGTTTCGGAAGCATCTCATCAATCAACTTAATCCAAAAACCCAGAGTTGGGGGTTCAGGGGCCTTCCACGTCAAAAGAATTGCTTTCCTTGCAAAGTGAAGTAGTTGCTGCAGGCAAAGTCTGTCTCCAACTGGTAGACTGAGGTCCTCCACGTGTCCCAAAAGGCAATATTCAGGAGTTCGAATTTGGGGCAGACCCAACGAGGATCCCATGAATTGAAGAACGGCTGCCCAGAACCTCTGGATTTTAGGACACTCCCAAAATACATGCATATAATTACCCTGGTCGAAGTTGCATTTCACACAAACATCAGGATGTCCCTGATAGATCTGTGCCAGTCTATGTGGTGTTAGGTAGACTCTGTTTAAAAACTTTATATGTATATATCTGTCCCTAGTTGAAATGTGAACATCGGGCACCTGCTCCAAGATGTCCTTCCAGGATCCCTCCTCCAAGTGGGGGAGATCCTGAGCCCATTTACGGCTAATATGCTCTATTGGATCATGATCTTCCCTTAATAGTATGGCGTAGAACCAACTAAGAGGCCTGGAAAGATGCGGTCGCCGCAGGTACCTTTCTAGAGAAAGCTCTTGAACTATGAGGGCCTCCCCCGAAAACTGGGCAACGTATGCATGCCTTAGTTGAAGGTATCGAAACAGCATTTGGTTGCTCAGCCCTAATTCCTGCTTCAGCTGATCGAACTGCTTAAGTTCTCCCTGCTTCACGATATCATTCAAGTATTTTACCCCTACAGTTGCCCATACGCTTACATCTGGGATAGCCCAAAAGTGCGTGAGAGTGCCGTTTCCCCACAAGGGAGTCCATTTGGACCAGCTATTTGATTTTTTGTACGCTACTTTCACAGTTCTATTGAACACCTGTGTCACTGTCTTCATAGGGGGCGTTAGGGGGTAAATGATGGCAAACCCCTGTGTAGTTGGTTAGCTAAGGCTTCAAAGGAAGAGACCACAGCTGCCTCCAAAACAGTGGCCTGATTATTTGGGTCCGGATTAAGCCACCACCAAGCGTACACCAATTGACTGTCATAGAAATATAGTGTCAGATTGGGAAGGGCTAATCCCCCCTGGTTGGTTGAGGCTTGAAGCATTCGCATGGCAATTCGGGGGCGTTCCCCTGCCCAGACAAAGTTTCTAATACATGTGTCCACTTCTTTGAACCATTGCTTGGTAGGCAGAGTGGGTGAATTATGGAACGCATAAAGAAATTTGGGAAGAAAAATCATCTTCAGAATATTAATGCGTCCCGGCAATGACAGCGGAAGATTGAGCCATTGTTGGGTTTTTGTCCTCAATGACCTGACTATTGGGGCTAAGTTTAATTCAATGTATTTACTAGGATCTTTATGGATTACCATGCCCAGGTAAGTGAAGGAGGACACCCATTGCAACTGTGCCGAGTGCAGTTCTGGCCTATTACCCCTGTCATCTATAGGGAAAACCACTGATTTCGCCCAGTTGACCCTAAGGCCTGAGTAATTCCCAAAGTTCTTGACTTCCTTCAGAAGTTCTGTGAGTGCTTCCCTTGGGTTGGCCAGATAAATCAACTTGTCATCAGCGTACAATGAAATTTTTTCCTCAAGTCTTTGTTTCTTAAGCCCTGCAATGCTCTGATTGTTGCGAATTAACACCGCTAGAGGTTCAATGGCAAGGGGAGGGACAACCTCTTTAGTGAAGTCAGGGAACAGGGACCCCATGAATGAGGCTTTAGTCAGTTACAAGTTTTATGCTATAATAGCATATTCTAGGAAAGTGAGACAGATAGAGTAGGAATATCAGCCTGTGCTCCAACAAGGATTGATAGCAGGGAGTAGCTGTCCCCTGGACTTTGTTTGCCTATGTGAAGGGACCGCAGTACTAAAGGGATGCATTTGGTTATAGCTCTCTGATCCAGTTCTGCTGTATGGATCTGGACCACCTAAGGAACTGACAACCTAGAAGGTAAACCTTAAACTTCCCTAAGCTGTCTCCACATGGTGCCACATTGTGCTTTCTTTGACTGTACTGACATTGACCAGCTATCATTTATTGCTGCACTCATTGGATCTGTGAGAATAATAACACTGTGGAAGTGTCTTGGACAATAAAATCTGTTCGGTTTAATTTTGCAAAGAAACTCCTGACGTCCTCTATTTTGTTTTGACACAACAGCACAAGTAATTTGTAGTTCATACCTTCCACTTAGGCCTATCTAAAGCTCTATCCTTCCCTAGTTGGACAGGGCTCAAGGGTTACAATTCATTTTAACATTTTTACTTTCATATGAGAATGATATAAAATACAGAGATGTTTTCCCTTTAGATTGTATTCTGCTGCTTTAGGAAACTGGTAAATATCTCTCAGAACTCTGTATTTTGGAACCTACTATATATGCAATATTTACAGCAGTTTGAAACACTAATAAGTACACTGACTGCAACTCATGAAACTTAGAGAACATATTTTGGATTCAGCCACAGCAACTGCCAGGCAGGAATTGTATATACAGTATAATGCCCATTACAGGCACCTTAGCTGCTGTATATCCAGAGGCCCAGATGGTATTGGCAGAATAAAATGCAATTTTCCAACAGTTACTTGGTAGAAAAAGAGAGAAGTGAAGCTAATATTTGTTCCATGTCACATGGAAAATAATAAGCACAACTCCCATTGACTACACAACCTTGGCCGTTTTTAGATGGCATAGTTTTACATTCGATTTTGTTCATGTTGTGTATGCTTAATAAATGTAAAAAAATGTATATTAAATCGTGAAAAAACATGGACATTAATACATTTCAGCATGTACAAAGTAACCAGACCCAAATATTACTGCAAAGCATTTACATTTGTCCTGTCCAGAAGGTAAGCTGCAAGGTTGTGTGTAATCAAAATTTGAGATGAGACATATCCCTATTGCATTACACTAGTCCAATTCATGCCTGAAATATCACCCCAAAAAATTAGTAATGTGCTGATTATCTGACCACTTCTGATTTATTAGTACCTAGTTCACCCCAAGTACATCTGTGAGCTGTGACAAATGGCATTTGTGATATATCTTCTAATATATGAGCCATTTCTAGTGAGTGTCTAATAGCAATTCAGGTTAATCTGTTGCTCTTTTTCTTTGACCTTTTTGACTAAAGAAGAAACAGGGTAATTCCAAGTGACACAATTCATGTTGGAAAAAGCATTTAATGCTGATAGATGGCAGCATGATGGAGACTACTGGAAAAATTGGTAGTTATCTCTGCCCTTCAAAAGAAAGACCACTTAAGCATTTCATTTTTCTGTATATAAATTTTTTAGTTGGCATAATTTCTAAATGACCCAAAGTTGAAAAAGCTTTGTATGTTTCTTTTTAACCTTTTAACCTATTACCTTTTATGAATGCTATTTAGTAGTATTAGTCTTGCAGGTAATAACATGTTATGTTTTCATGTGGTCACATGTCGTAACTATAGCAGCGCATAAAAAAAATCTATTGTTGCAAATCTACCTGTTTTTGAAATTAATGGGTTTGTAAGTGTTGATTTGTGTCACTCTAAATACTATCTTGATCTGTAACCATAAACACTTAACTCATCAGCTTGAATGAGCAGCCATTTTCATGCTAGTAGAAATGTGGATGCTATCTGCTTTGTACATACAAAGACAAAGCTCTGCACACAAGCCACAATGGTCACCTGGCTGCTCACCTCGTACAAAACATATTGCATGAAGTAAGTTGCACAATCAACAAGTAGACAGCACCACACATGAAGTATTTTCTTTAAAAATACTTTATTGAAAAGGGCTTTTTTGGACAGATATATAAAAGTGACGTTTCAGGCTAACATCAGCCTTTCCTCTAGCTTGAGGAAAGGCTGATGTTAGCCTGAAACGTCGCTGTTATATGTCTACTTGCTGATTGTGTGTACAGAACAGGTGGAAGTGGCCACCATAGACCTGTACCTTCTTCTACTGAATTTCGTGGGTGAGTGCTGACTTCTAATTTTTTACTACATGAACTAAGTTGCTGCAAAGGTTTTAAAGAAATAAGCTTGAAGTCAACTTGATCTTACATAGAAAAGCTTGGTGTTTCATTAGGAGATGGAAATCAGGAGTTTGAGCATGCCAGTAGTGAGGAAGACCCCAGGTAATAATAAAACAATAAAAATGATTTGTTAAAAGCAACGAGGGTCAGATAGATATCAATAATTGTTTGCACCTATTTTTCCATTCAATGTCAATGAGCATTCATCATACAATACCTTGAAAGCTCTAGGATCTCAGGACTCATCATACTTATAATGGGAACCTCAACACAATTCTAGTACCTCATACATGAAAATTCACTTTGCAATATTTATGATATTCAGACAAAGGTACCAAATGCTTCCTGTGAATTTCTCACTCCACCTGTAGGCCCAATGTTTACAAAGTTAAGGTATGGTGACCCTACCTTGTTAGCAACCCTTTCCTCCTGCTACTGACTGATCCATCTGCACTGCTGTAAATATATTTATAAATCATTTTGAGAAACTGGAAAAAATTTCCCATAAATCCCCAGTTTGTATATATACTAGACATACAATAATTTATTTGCTTTGGTTATTTGATAGTTTGATAAATTTCTCTTAAGAGTTATGCATGTCCACTTTGTGGTATGGCCTACATCATACACCGCTAAAGGGAAGTTAGCTTCCTCAGACAAATAGAAAAAGATCACTGAAACCAACCAGATATAAATCAATCCATTTCCACAATGTCAGTAATCTTTTTCGTAGAAAATAAGGTTAGTGGTCCCTGCCATCTCTTCCTTCATGATGAATTACTGTTCTCAATTAATCAGGAACGCTGTTTATATACAATTTGTTTGGGGAAGAACATGAAGGACTGTAAAAAACATTTTCAAAGTGAATTGATTAAACCAGGGCTAGTAAAATAATACAGCTATTGTACTTGCTTGTACTATTAATATTAATTTAAATGTGCAGATATGTTTTATTTTAACTGCCCTGCTTAATGCATTCACCTTGCTTACAGGGACCAATTGTAACTCTTTCACAGCATAGGTCACTGAGGACATGGACTGTGCTGAACTCCTGATTCGCAAGGGCAGCTTTTCCTTTATGTATGAAGAATATGAATCTCTAAGGGGTCAGGTGTATATGGATCATCATATACAGAATTGCTGTAGGCATAGGGGCAAATTTACTAAAGGGCAAAGTGAATATCGAAGTGACGTTATTTCGGTACTTCGCTGATTTAATAACAGTTGCTGGTGTAATGTCGTTAGCGAAGGAAATAGACTCTAGCGGTACTTCGCTCTGTAACACCTGGCGAATTTGCGCTCTGGACGTAACTAGGCAATTTCATAAAGATGCGGATTTTACTGAACGTTACCTCTTGCGCCAGACTTGCCTTCGCCACCTCAGACCAGGTGAAGTGCAATAGAGTAGATAGGACTGCCTCAAAATTTAGTTGAAAATTTTTCTAAGTTCCAAAAAACGCTGTCGTCTTTTCCTTTTTTCAGGGTGATAGGCTACAAAAAAGCGTATAAAAACTTTTTTTAGGCTTCCCCCTACATTTGCTAACATATGGCACATAAACTATACACTGGGCTCATGTGTAGGGCAATATAACAACTCTATTTTCTTTTATTAAGGTTTCCGGGCTTGTGTAATGTAATGTATTTGCTGCAACATATATGTCCATTCAACTTTAACTTCCCAACATATGCAAATTAGGCAACGCTAGCGCAACTTCGCCAGCATTCAGCTCCCTGGTCGCAACTTCGGATTTTAGTGAATTAGCATTGTCCTGGCGAATATACGCCTGGCGTAGTGAGTGAAGCCGTTGCTGGCGAATTATCGGAGGTTAGTAAATTTGCCCCATAGCACACTGTGATTTCTTCCAAACTCACACTTCTATTTTTTAGAACAACTTGCACTCTAATAACTTGAATTTTTTTCTATCAACCTCATTTACAAATTCAGAGTACTGTGCATAGTGCCATTTTTGGGTATCAATTGGCATGTTCCCATAATGCAGCTTGTTTCCCAGCATTCCAGTGCCATGATGGCTGTGCACAAAGTTGTGACTGCTGCAAATTTACTGTTAATTATTGTCAATTTTGTTTATCATGAGCAAGTTACGGATCTTTCCATAATTTGGATCGTCATACCTTAAGTCTACTAGAAAATCGTGTAAACATTAAATAAACTCAACAGGCTGGTTTTGCTTCCATTAAGGATTAATTACATCTTAGTTGGATCAAGTACAAGGTACTGTTTTATTATTACAGAGAAAAAGGAAAACATTTCACAAGTTTGGAATATTTAGATAAAATGGAGTCTGTGGAGCTTTCTGGATAACATGTTTCTAGATAATGGATCCCATACCTGTATTATCAGAATGGGGATGGTATCACTGCTTGCATATTTGCATGTCAGAAGTGATATCATCCCCACTCTGATAATACCATAATAATTGTATAATACATACAACAAGTGCAAGTCTGGTATGGCTATTGATGCAGCCTGCCCGTACACTTGTGGTCATAAATGGGGCTTTATATTTCATTTACAGTGTCCTCTAACCTTAGCCAACATTTGCAACCACAATGATTCAGAGACAAGAGTAAAGGCCTTCTCCAACATCTGCCTATATATGCAGCTTATAGCTCTAAAAAACTAAAAATGACTTCTACTAACTGACATAGAGGCATATTACATTATAGCTCACATAAAAAGAATATTAAAAAGTATAGCAAAATATTGTTTTTAACAGTAAACAATTCATGTATACACTTATGCACTGTACAGTGCATTGTAATTGTTAATTATTGTTATCCAGCTATGAAAGTCAGGGCACTATTACTGTGGTTTCTTTGTTAGTATAGGAACAAGGCAGGATCTCTCACACCCAATAGATAACAACGATATGCCTGGTGCACAATGGTAGAGGTTCGGCAAGCCCCACAGCAGAGTACAGCAAAGGAATTCCAACGGCACACAGGACTGTAAGAAATCTTCAAAATGTATTTCAAAGCGGAGTGCGATGCAACATTTCGGGGAGTAGAACCCCTTTGTCAACCCTTTGTCAAGATGCTTGACAAAGGGGTTTTACTCCCCGAAACATTGCATCTCACGCCGTTGGAATTCCTTTGCTGTTCTTTGATAGTATGCCTTCTTAGTAAAAATAACTATTATATTAATTACTAGGCACTTGACCCTGTTTTATTAACAACTGTGTCCTAGACTACATTTTAACATCAAACAATATTAAAGTATCATAAATATGTTGAGAGCATTAGCTGCACACTTATTTCCTGCACTGCTCTGACTTATGAAATACACAAAGCATTTACCCAATCCAAAAGTGCATGTGCATTTACACCAAAATCCATTACTATTACATGCCATTATTATCAATCACTATGTAAACATATTTTACAGTCACAGTAGAAACCACGATTCATCTGTTTCTGCCAAGAATATAATGTTTAACATAAAAATCTAAACTCGTCCAACAGTTTATCAAAGAGCATTCTTAAATATAATCCTTTTTTACAAACTTGGTGGTTTGTCCATCTCAATATATCATCCTTAAAGAAAAAATGTACAAAATAGTCCTTATCACATCTTCATTCTCAAATTATAATTCTTACTAAACAAATGTCTCTGACATTTGCAAATGTATTGCTTGTTGAAGCATCATAGTGGTGTCCTTTGTCCATTACTTAGCTCCATCCTAAATTTTGGTGTATTCGGCTTTTCTCTTTTCTCAAAATTCAGCTTTCTCCTTTAGTAGGATCTTATCTACTCTCAAATTCCAAAATGCATTGATTATTTATGAATTCAACAATTCACAGATAATCCCTTCTGTTATGAGCCTCTGTAAAATATTTAGGTTGTGAACTTTGCTTCCGATTTTCTTCATAACTCACCTACATGTTGCGTTAGAGTTAATGTTAATGAGTATTTTTAATTAGAGACTAATTGTATTCTCAGCACAACTTTTCAATTGGCTTTAATTTTCTTTTTTTTTATAATTTCTCTATGATTTACACTCTTTTGACTCTTTCCAGCTTTCAAATGGGGGTCACTGACCCTATCTAAAAAAACATTTACTCTGTAAAGCAACACATTTAGGGACAGATTTATAAAGAATAAAGATCTATCATACGTTGGCCCTTTAAGAACTCAAATGTGACTATTCGCCACCTAAAACCTGTCAAATTACTGTATAAGTCAATGGGAGAGGTCCAGTGATCAATTTGGTGATGTTTGTAGCCTTCCTGACATTCGAGTTTTTTTCGGAGAAAAAAACTCAAATCAAAGTTTTTTTACACTCAAATAAAGTTTTTATAATTCAAATCAAATTTTATTTGAGTTTTTGGGTTGTTTAAATTATTTTGAGTTTAAAAAATTCAATGTTATTAATACATTTCGACTAGTCGAATTTCAAATTTATGAGACTTTAGGGGAGTTTAAAAAAACTCCCATGATTTCGAAATAAATTGATAAATTTGCCTCCCATTGTTATTACTTTTTATTTGGAATAAACTAAATGAGCACGCACTCCTGAACCAGCCAGTGAAGATAAAACTTTACTTTAATCCATATTACTTAAACCGCATGTCCTGACTAGTCTCTCGTTTCTACTGGGGCGCAGCGCCCGAGCCATCCGACGATATTGGTGAGTGCGACCTCTAACTGTTTTACCTTGTATCTATTGATTTACTGAGTGGATCGGCCCCAAAGGTGACGGACCTGGGGTATATACAACCAGGTAAATTCCGTTATCGGGTGAGCCATAGTTTAATTTAAATTGCTGCCTAGCATGTAGAGTTTGAGGTTATACCTGGACCAGTATATTTACATAGTCAGCCATTTATACACCTTTCTTTAGGATCAAGCTGCTTTTTGTCTTATAATAGTTTGGATTACTACTTTTTATTACTCATCATTCTATTCAGTCACTCTTCTATTCATATTCCAGTCTCTTGTTCAAACCAATGCATGGTTGCTAGGGTCATTTGGGCCAGATTGCTGATATTTCAAACTGGAGAGCTGCTGAATATGAAGCTAAATAACTCAAACACCACAAACAATTAAAAGTGAAAAAACAATTGTAAATTGTCTGAGCATACATCAAACTAAAAGTTAACCTAAAGATGAACAACCTCTTTAAATTACAGTTTCCAGCATTCCTTGGCAACTTGAGAAGTATCAGGGTGTTAGACAGGAGTTCCAGAAATGATGTGTCACTATTCCTTCAATTCATTCATCAACCCACCTCAGATAAATGCGCCTCATCTAGTTGCCTGGTCATATGTTTGCTTATACAGTATATAGATCGCTCAATAGCGATGGGTGAATTTATACACCAGGCATGGATTCACGGCAAATTTTCATGTTTCACCGCCAGGGAATGTTTTTTCTGAAACTGCTGCAAAAATTTGCCGCAGAAAAATTTGCAGCAAGAAAAAAAATGACACTCATCAAAATATTTGCACATATAAAAATTGTGGCTCGTGTAAAAAATTGTTGCGCGTCAAAATAATTTTGATGCCCATTGACTTCAACGCGTTTAGAAAATGTCACTAGAGCTCAACAGATACTGCACTACAGAAATAAATAATACTTGGAGTTATTGCAACCTGATCTTTGCCTATAATGCTACTGGCTAACAAATATTATTCAGTGGCACAGCAGAATGCTCCCTTCAAAAACACACTTCCAAACAGTCCCTTTAGTTCTTAATATAATGAGGTCTATAACTGCAGACATTATTTCTTCCCAGATATAAATGTTTTTCTGCATATTAAATAAAGGTACACTGTAAGACACTAAACATTATAGATCCTAAGACACGGCAATGCATCAATGCACAGCAATGAAAGGACATACTGTATTTGCACATAGTTACTATATAATCAATATGTAATTATAAATATCTAAAAACTACTAGTATTCACTTAAATTTTGCCTCCAAAACCTTTCAAAAACGTGTATTTGTCACTAAACAGCTACTTTTCATGCTGAATCACTACTGCAACTACTGCCTGTTGCTTCCAGCATTATATCAATAGGTGCCAATGGATCCCAAGTAGTGATAGGCGAATAAATTCATCAGAAACCAATTCTTGACGAATTTCCGCGTTTCACAGAAGCAAATTAATTCGCAAAAAATCCGCCACATTAAAATAGTTGTGTGCCTAAAAATTGTTGTGCGTCAAAATTATTCGGACGCCCATTGACTTTAATGCATATGGCCCAAATAGTCGCAAATATAAAAACTGAGGCTCCACCAAGACTGAAGCACGTCAAAATAATTTTGACACGGATTGGCTTCAATGCATTTCGTGAATTTTTCACCGTTTCACAAATTTCGCTGTAAATTCGCTAATTTTTTGATAAAACGAAACTGCATGGATTTGCCCCTATCACTAATCCCAAGTCAAGGCAAAAAGAATAGATACACAAATACACAAAGTGGATAGGTGTCTTATTTTTAAATGGTGATTCCTGGAATTCCTTTTATAGACTTAGACAACTATTTTGAAAGAGCATTATGTTTGGTACTTCTGTGGGACATGGGGTTTGATAGGTTAATTTGGGCCATCTGGAATATGTGAGACAGAACAAGTGATGGTTGAACAATATCACAGGGAAAGGACAAAAAATTTCTTGCACTTATACAAAGTAAGAATACTGTATATGAATGGGTTTTCTTCATTGCTACAACATGTATACCTCTCTGCTCTTTTAATGTATTGGAGCAATTATTTGGGGTTTTCCAGACAAGGAATATTTTGGAATACCAAATTTAACACCATCCGTTAAAAATCATTTAAATATTAAGGGGCAGATTTAGTAAGCCTCGGGTGAATATTCGAATGTCAAAAAGTTCGAATTTTGAAGTAAATTTTTAGATACTTCGACTATTGAATAGGCTACTTCGACCATCAAATTGGACTTCGACTTCGATTCGAACGATTCGAATAAAAGATCGTTTGACTATTCAACCATTCAATAGTCGAAGTACTGTCTCTTTAAAAATCCTTCGAATTCAATACTTCGCCAAGGTAAACCTACCGAATTGCATTATAAGCCTATGGGGACCTTCTACAAGCATTTTCTACATTTTTGGCATCATATAAAAATCCTTCGATCGATAACTGAAAATCGTTCGATTCGAACAATTTAATCGTTATTATTTTAGCGCTAAATCCTTCAAATTCAATATTCGAATTCGAAGGATTTCAATTCGATAGTCGAATTCGAGGTTTTAACTCCTCGAAATTCACCCTTGATAAATACCCCCTAAATGAACAATATAATTTATTTTGCCACCGATATGGATATATATGGAAATAATTTGTATAACATATGAATTATTTGCTTCAAATACACTTTATGGGAGATGGATGTTCTGTAATTAGGAGCTCTCTGGATTATGGGTTTCAAGATCCCACACAATGTGTATTTCTGTAATTATGATGTGTAATTAAAACGTCTAAGAATAATTCACCTGAAAAGTCTACTTTCCAGGTGGAATATTAAAGTAAGACATACCGGTATATCCCATATCAGTGAACATGTCTTCATTGCTTCATCATTATTTCCAGAATTCCTTCATAATATTATGCACAGACTTGCTTGTGGCACTATGCTATCAAACAGGTGCAAAACATGTTACTGGCAAGTTTAACCCACTAATTTTAAATAACTTTCAAATAATTTTGGGTACAACCTGTATAATTAAACCCTTCAACCCTATTTGTGTTACTGACACATATCCAGTCACCCTGATCCTGATCCTCTAGTTAAAAGGAACTATGTAATCATAATTTTGCACCCCACAACTCTGATCTAGGGATATAGGGATGAATCTTAGAACACAGGGGTAATGAAATAATAAGCCCAAATGTCATGTAACATAGCACACTGTCAAGATGTTTTCTTTTAAACTATAGACCAGTCGCGTTGGTTGCTATTGGTATTTGGAATTGGAGCAAGCTTTGCACATTTTCTTATGTATCTCTCGGCCAGACACATTTACTCTTTAGATACTGGGTGCAGAATAAGAGCTTTTTTTCTTGAGTCAATCCCTCCTGTTATGTTAGTTGACCACCAGAATATAATCATATGCATTGTGTTGTTCTCTGACAGTACCGATACTATAGTTTTTAATTCAACAAAATAAAAGCTTCACAATTTTAGAAAAAATCAAGAGAAAATGTGATTGTGGGGGATTATTTTGCAAATGTCTGCAGATTTCTCAGTCTCCAGTCTTCTAACCTGAGAGCTGTTAATGGAATCCATATTTAAAGGCAAGTCACCCCAAAATAAAATGTTACCTAATAAAAGAAAACATAATTCTATACAACTTTCCAGTATATATTTATTAAAAATTGTCAGTGCTATTGAAAGCAGCATTTCCTTAACTCCTGGTTGTTAATTTTTAAACCATGTTGCCAAAGTCTTAGTTTCCCAGCACAGACAGTTCTGTTAATAAGCTGCCTTACATTCTATCAACAGTCTGAGCCATCAGAGCAGAGAATAGAAACTGACAAACTGCTTAAAAACCATAGAAATTGCTAATTAATGTATATTGCAAAGTTGCTTAGAATTAGGTTTTATATTACTTTTTGCTTTGAGTTGCCATGTTCTAGGGATGACATTTCAAATGGTCATTATTGTTCAGGAGGTTGACAATCTGTTTATTCTTTTTTCTTTCTTCAAATGTTTTTTTATTTAAAAAAATTAATGTAATTAACTTCCAATACTATAAAGGTTTATGAATAATATACATATACATCACATATAATTTAATAACAATATCCTTGAAAAAAAAGTTAGACAAAGACGAATATAAAACAACCAATTATATATCCCCAGGTATCTGTCCTGGGAAAGGTCTACTACATATATATGTGCCTGTTCATACAATAAAAACAGATTGGATATAAAGCTTAGTGAACCACCCCAGAGGGCCCTTAGCTTCCCAACAGTTTTTTTTTGGGTGCAACACAGGTTGCTCTCTTGTATTGGAGCTGTTTGATGCACAGTTTTGAACTGTAGCTATAGACTTAAGTGAAGTGAGATATTCTCAAGGTGCCAACATAAAGCATGAGGCTGTAACCTTCTGTTCTACAGTAAGTGAGCTGGAAAGTCAATGGTTCCACACATTGTCATATCTGTTTACACATCCCCCTATGTAATGGATCAGAAGAATGTGAGGTGCTCCAGTAAACTCAACAACAAATCTTAGGGTCCAGGGGAACAGCAATGCCTATAAAGTCATGAATGACATGACGGAGTGTTTTCAAAATGTTTCCAAAAATCCTGCACAATTCCCAATTCCCAGCTAGCTGCATTTCACCTAAGTATAATGTGTTGTCTGCAATGTTCCCTCAAAACTGTGTGTTCATGCGTGTGCACGCAACATTTTTTCTTTATTGTAACCGGAGCACACAGTAGAAATTTTAAAGTTAACTATGTAACTATGAGATTACAATGATGTACAGATATGCATTTTAAATAAACAGATTGAACCTTGATTATTACCTTTGGTAATAACACACTTCCTTGGAAGAGGCGCAACTGAACAGCAGCATTAAAGCAAGCTATATTCTTATTTTACAATCTTTCACAACCTTGTTTTCACTTGAAAACCATAGGAAGCTAATGTCGGTGATGAAATACTAGAACATAAAAAAGAAAAATGTATCCCAACCTTGGGTAAAGGTTTATGCAAATATATGTCTTGCACATACTTGCCTGTCTTGCCTGCTTCTGATATTAGACAAACAATGTTCTCTCTAACTTGTACTTAACTCAGTGCAGAAATAAATTATTTTGTGCGCGCATTAAACTTGTGCGCACAAAATTATTTATTTCTGCACTGAGTTAAGTAGAAATTAGAGAGAACTTATCTGTTCGTCATTGTAAATTAATTTATTTGATGATGAACCTCTCGTTGCCTTGAAAATCAATCATGGTATTAATGTTTATTATCAATGATGAAACATTTCACCTGCACAGTAACCCATGGAAACCAATTAGCAGTGACCTTTTATCTGTATATAAAAACTAGAGTAATTATAAAGTATGCTGTAAAATAGAAGGGATATGATTGGAAGTAATATTTTTGTCCAGTGCATGTAGTGATGCACTGGATATGATTAGTAATGGGCGAATTTGCACCGTTTCGCTTCGCCGAAAAATTCGCGAAATGGCACCGGCGTCTTGTTTTTGATGCCGGCGTCCATTTTTTTGATGTAGACGCCCGTTTTTTGATGCCGACGGCCTTTTTTTTTAATGCCTTCGTCCGTTTTTTGCCGGCGGCAAATCACGCAAATTCGCCACAAATTCACACTTGGCGAATAAATTCGCCCATCCAGGTACCCCTCACACCCCCTCTTCTGTTTCTAGATTTAGTAAGCAAGTATCCTGGCAACATAGTTGTAACTTGTGCCCTGTAGGAAGGAGGCATTATTCCATTGTCTTAAGTATATTATGGCATGCCCTGTGTTAATTATTTAGTGAGTGAGAATAATATCCTGTCATTGTACAGGGCAGGTTTAGATTAGGCAGATTATGGTCAATGAGTAATTGTAGTTCTGAGCACTGATTTAGAAGAGGTAGTGGGGTTAGTACTCACTAGATGATATTCTCCTTGCATATGGACCACAGAGGAAAGGGCTGCAGGTTCACTCTCTCTTCCCTAGATGACATTCACTGTGGACATCCTAGCACCTGGGAGTGTTCAAACTGCGGGGGAGACTCTACCCTTTTTTGATGTTCTACCTCATTTGAGCTTATACAATTAAAATATTATATATCAGCTGTACAAATAGTTTAAAGGATAACATGGTTAAATTGTACTGAGTTGGATGTTCAATAAATAATATGTTTAGGTTTAAGAGCCATTGCACCCAATTGTCTATATTCTACCTAAGAGGTATAATCCAACTACACCTTTTTCTACCATTCTAGCAAAGCCAATCTGACAGCAAGAGTTGTTTGTAATTAGGGATGTAGCGAACTGTTCGCCGGCGAACTTCGACCGTTCGCGTCCGCCGAATGTTCGCGAACGTCGCGCGACGTTCGCATTTTGAGTTCGCGTTCGATTCTAATACAAATCGTTCGACCATTCGACCATTCGAATTCCTTCGACCGCTAAAAATCGAACGATTTCCATTCGTTCGAACGATTGTAAGCATTCGATCGAATGAAAAGCATTCGATCGAATGCTTCGATCGTTCGATTCGAATGAAAATCGTTCGATCGAACGATTAAAATCCTTCGAACGATTTTAGCGGGTGTTCGAAGTTCGCGAACTGTTCGCGAACGTTCGCATTTTTTGCCGGTGTTCGCGAACGGCGTTCGCGAACACCAAATCGGCAGTTCGCTACATTCCTATTTGTAATGCCTGCTCTGCCCCCAGTTGCCCCTCACCATGCTGTGCTGGGGGGCATCATAGGTAAAAGTTAATGTGCTGCACCAGATCAGAATGCCTACTAGAATTGCCTATTACATGCCCATTTAAATTGAGATACAGCTATATGAACTGTATATGTATAATATAGTGAAATCCCCTCTCTGAAGTTCTGCTGCAAATACTGTTCTATTTTCTCTGTTAGGGCAATGGAAATGTTAGATTGATCTTATGTTATCCCTTGTAAGAGTCTCCTAAGAAGCCATTGATAGCCAAGCAAGTCGTGCCTGAAATCTTCATATGTGCTACTGCCCTAAAATATCATTGGCTTAGGGCATAGAGAAATAATTGATGAGGCAAGCATTATATATAATTACACCTATATTTTTGCATCTCATATTTTAAAGTTTCAGCAAAGCAGCATAGATTCAAAAAGGTGTTTTTATAGAGTTTTTGGAAAAAATCTTTATTTTCTCTGTATTTTTCATCTTATCCTATCCACACAAAAAAATTCACAAGTAGAACAATGACTTGCCATACCGATGTATTTAATGCTTAACTGCATATTGTTTAAAGTGTTTTGTAAAGGGGTTCAAGTGTTTTAAAGGGAATGTAAATGCTGTTGCTTAACCAAACTTAATTCAGTGAATTGTTGTGGACTAGAAACCTCAGCATATTTATATATAATAATTCAATATATATAAGAAATACTTTATTTATGGTGCACATACTGTGGGAAGTGTGTAGGTTGTTGCTCTAGAAAGGTATGAAACGTGCTGGGAGTTGCTAACCATCCACATAAGCATTTAAATATTTTTAAATGAGTGCATTCTTGTTTATAATAAAGCTCATTTTATGTTTATTCTGCTGACAGAATAATTCTCTTTGGTTTTATTTCAGGTTCTCTTTGGTTTTTTATCTCAGAGGTTTCTGTGGGTTTGATAACTTCCCTGTTAATCTTGCAAGTAAAAGGAGCAGCAACCTTCCCATAAATGGGCTACTGCACAATAAGTAGTACACTAGAATACACTGTGTTTAGTTTTCTGTTGCTTTTGTCATCAATTAAAATTTTAAAAAAAAATCATAATTTGTGTAAACCTCTCTCCTTGTTACTTTATTCCCCAACAAGAGCTAAAAGGGAAAGGCTCAAACACTTGGGGGCAACAAATATTAGTTAACTCCTGTTGATTACAATCACTAACCTGATAGCTGGTGCTCCTGTTAGCAGAAAACTGCTCCGGCCTGGGTTACTTCCCTGGGAGCTCCACATTTACACTATATTATTATTTATACTATATGCATAGGCCAGTGCCTGTATAAGATTAAATGGTACCAAGACTTATATATATGATATTTTTCAAGACACAGTCTATTTTCCTGCACAGACAACTTCTCAATAGTATTTATTTGATTTAATGAGTGACCTTTTAAAGCAAATTCTTTGCCCCTTAATGGACAATCACCATAATCCATCACAATAACCTTTCTGTTAAGCAATTTCTCAACCATCTATGGCCAAACAAAGTAACAAACAAACATGTCATACAAATATCCTTTTGGGGTAGCTAAAGGACACATGCAGTACAGCCTGGGATATTTTGCTTTCAGGTACAGTGACACTGGGATTACCTGGGTTTGAGATGCCTGGAAAAGAAACATAGGCTTGTGCATTGCAGCAAAGTACCCCATTCTGTTTTATTTTTAAAGAAGAAGGCAACAGCATTGAGTGAAAGTTTAGGGAATTTACTCACTAAGGAGGATATAACACATCGGCTACTTTATTTCTCCTTTAAGGACTTTGTTGACCTGTAATGTGAGTGAAGGGACTAAAATCTATAGTTTCCAGAATCTTGTACTGATTTCATCTACTTAAGGAAGAGTTGGCCTAGAGGTAAATTAATTTACTTCTAGATGACAAGCTAGAAACTCCATTTAGCAAGTTATGCTTATCTTTGACGAGTCATCTAATTTGATCGATTACTATGATGGTTGTCTTCATTGCTGTGTAATGCTGTTGTGGTACCACAAAACTTCACCCAAATGTATTTTATACAAAGTCAGTGCAGAACGTTTTGCAATTACTAGTGTTTGTTTTCAGGGAAGGCTGGAACCTCATACACTTTAATTTTGACCCAAGTATCATCTATCACATCTGGACTAATGATGTTGCCATTGAAAGAGTTCAAAGCTCTCTTTCCCACTTCTTCCATATAAAGGTTAGCTACAATGGGAGACTCTTGTGTTTCATGAGTTTCAGCTAACACTTACCTGGAATCATTGTGATTGGATGTTGGTGACTGTATTCCCTTAAAGGTTTAAATGCCTGGGGTATTCCTTACCACTCAGTTGAACTGAAGAGGCCACTGTGACGAGCCATTAAACCTTTTCAAGAAAGTCCAGTTGCTTTAGACACTGTGAATCATAACCTGTATGAATGAAAAGAGCAAACACAAGAACTGGCAGAAAATCCTTCCTGGCTGGAGTAGAACACAGGACCCCAACTGTGAGGGTGTAAGCTATTTACTGCATCCAACCAATTTTACACATCTGAATCAAAGATACTTTGGTGTTGTAAAAAGAAAGAGCTTCAGTACAGATCGAGACTTCATCTGACATGTAGAATAAATAACACATTGTCGTGTTTGATTAACAAAAGGTAGTTCATAGTTGTTGGGAAATGAACCATGTAATTAAAAAAATCTTCTTAAATAAAAGACATTAAGGGGGTTATTTATCAAACTCCAAATTTATCTTAATATTTATTAATACACTTTCCCGAAAATTTTGTTTGCGGGAAAAAAATTCGAAAAAAAAATTTCTGCATTTTTCTTCCGATTTTCATGATTTTTTTGTATTCTTCATCCGATTTTCAAGATTTTTTTGGATTTTTCATCCGAAAACTCCAAATTTTGACTGAAAACTCAGAAAACTTCAGGGTATTGCCAAAAACCCAGCACACATCAAAAAAACATTGGGACTTCTCCCATTGACTTATATGCAACCTCAACAGGTCTGAGATGCCGGATTTTCAGATTCAGTTTTTTCTAACCTCTGGGTTTGAATTGTTCGTGATTTTTGCATTCAGAGTTTAGTAAATAACCCCCTAAATCATGCTGATACAAAGAAATGAGACTTCATATACACTGACAATGTGTTAAATCAGCTGCAAGAATTTCCTCTGTTATAGTATAGTTTTAATAAATGATAGATCTCTAAAGATTTCTATACTTTCTTATTTTGAATTTATTGTTCTGACCATTAAGTGTATAGGGCATGTATGGACAAAAAAGGACCTATGAAATGAGGATAACTGTGTTAAAGCATGAAAATAACAATGGATGCCATTGTATTAATCTCATGGTTTAACATGTGAACTCATGGACGAGATTCAATTAGAGGAGAAAAAAAACATTCTCCTAATTCACTTTCCCATAGACTTCAATAGAGTCTTCACATAATAAAAAGCGAGATACATTTTTCTGAATTGAATTACATCTCAAATTGAATCTCGCACAGACATTTTCACGTGATAAACCTTTCTCTCACTGAATTTAATCTGGACCAATATTTTAAAAATGGATTTTATTTTGACAATTCAAATATTTTGTTTCTAACACAGGCACTGTACAAAATGATTGCATTCATGTCTATGCAAAAACAAGAGTTACGTTTTGTTATTTTAATGAAATGCTTAGGGATAAACTTTACAACCTGGATCTGGGGACCTTGCTTGTTCCCTACTGAATTTCTAGACATTTTTTGTTATGTGTATGCCTATTGATTCTAAAGGCCAGCTTCATAACTTGGATAAGTGTCAATCAATAACAGTAAGCCTTGAGGATGAGCAGTCATTATTTTTTTTTAATGCTTTTTTCATGTTTTGATAAAGACCAATATTGATTGATATTTTGCTGATTAATTCTTTCAATGAAGATCACCAAATGTAAAAGATTTTGAACACATTTTCTGGTTCAATATAACAGATTTTCATTTGTTGTTTGGGATAAGAAATGCCAAAATTGTTATGGAGTCTTCCGACTTTGACAAATAAGATTTTTAGTCAGAGAGCTGTTTTTTCTGATTTTTTTTAGCTCTTTTATAAGCTTTATGGTAGGGGTGTACATTTTTATGTTAGTTTATTGGGCTTATTTCACAGTGGTTAATTTGCATGAACCCTTAATGTACTAACTAACAGCTTTCTTGTATATGCATGGCTTTCATGAATGTTGAGTTGAAATTACACAGTTTAAAAACCTTGATCTGCTCAGGCAGTGTACCCAATCCTTGGGTATTACACACTATCCATTCCTCAGAGAAATACATTCATATGGACATCAGCTTAGCAGAGAGTGAGCAACAGTCACACAGATATTATCATTTGTCACAACAACAAGACCGGGCATAGAATCCTTGTTGACTAGTTATAACTAATTGCATCACAAAAAAATGGGAACCCTTGTAAGAGTATTTAAAAATACGCAAATTATAGTACTTCTGTGATATACAGTATGTGCTGATATCCTGCTGCCTTCACTGATCTCGGGGCCTACATTTCTGATAATGATGCTCAATTACCCACAAACCAGTGCCTTCAAACCTACTCTAGCCTTCATGCTACATTCTAAATATATAGTTGGCAGGGTTATCTCCTTAAATATACAATATTCTCCTGAACTCTTCTTTACTATTTTGGGGGCCTATTGTAAGATATCCCCAGGACTGGTGTAAGATAAATCAAATTACAGATACAAAGTAAATCATGATGTGGTGGAATGAAACTATGGCTGGTGATTACATGTGGTGGAATGCAGCTGTGGCTTGTCATTATGAATCACAATAAAGACCTTTTACAGATGGTGTAGGATGGAACAGAATGCATTTGCAATCAGCCCCCAAAATGTTTCATTCCCCTTGTAACATTAACACAGTGGGGTGCACTACTAAAACAAGTCTGTCCCTTGCAGATATGAGCTGAAAAGAGGGATGAAAAATTATAACTGTGTGGGTGTGTTTTAATATATTCTTGAATATAACAGATTTGAATGGATAAAAAATTTATATTCATGCTTTTCTTAGCTCTACCATAACCCAAACATAGATGAAAGATTCTGTAAGCTGTCTGTATTTTCTTGTTATAAATATGATTTTAAACGCAATCCTTTATACCTAGAAAAAAATAGTAATTGCTGTTAAATCTGCAGGATGTATACTGCTGTCATGGGAGTATATTATCTGGATCAGGAAAAAAACTAGGAGTTAAACAATAATTAGTTCCAACTTAGATTTAGTTTGTCACTGTTCCCTTTAATTAACAATAATTTGATGCCTTCTTGGAAGTTCCCCTTAATTACTGATGGTAAAAAAGACCACTAATATAATAAAACATCTTCTAGTAATAGGGACAAAGAGGACAGACATGGAATCATCGATACTTATGTAACACCTATTTGGGCCACTCGGGGTTAATTCACCAGCTAGAACACTAGAGCATGGGTTACACGTGACTTACACCCAGGGCAGGGCCTTCGCTAAGTGGAAGTGTTCCCTCTATGGTGTAGTGCAACTACATCCCCCCCAGGCTACTGTGCACACAAAAACAACTTGGGCGCCAGGAGGTTCTTAACAATCAGGAACGGTTTATTATGCCAAAAAGGGCAAATGACCACAGGTTTCAGTACTCACGCAGGAGTTGAGGAAAACAGCATATTGAGAGTTCACACAGATCAAAGGCAGGTTCACACAGAGAGTACACAGGCAAATGCAGTACAACCTTTCTCTCCTGGAAGTTGTCAGGAAGCAGCTTCTACCCTACAGTCCCTCTTCACTGAGGTCCCTGACTGGAGGCAACACACAGAGCCTCTGGGAAGCTACTCCCTTACTGCAAATCCTTGTTGGAGCTTCAGCTGCTCTTTCTCTCTATCCTATCTGCCTTTCTCTCCTAGAGAGACTATGACAAGTCTGCCCTAGTATATCTGTTCCTCATTCACGGGGTTTCCTGGTCCCCGACTTGGACACATGCTTTCTTCTGGGCCTATTGCACTCAGTCCCCCTGAGCACATCCAGCTGGAATCACATCCAGAGGAAAAAGAGGAAGAGGCCACTCCCTGCACACACTATATAGGAGTGTGTCAGAGCAGTGTCACCAAATCTCTCAGCCTATCACTGTAAAGGTTATTTTGTAACAGGGATTCTACCCAATAACCCAAGGAAATGGTGAAAAGATTAACTCTATAGGGCCTGTATCCCTATAGGGCCCTACACTTAAATTTCAGATTTATTGTAGAGCACCAAACATGTTTTGGACATCACAGGCCCTTGATGATATTTATATAATAATATAATCAAATGTATTTCTAATTTTGCCTCTAAATACTTTGCCTAAGATTCAGGCCTGTGCTAGACACTTAGGGGCACATTTACTATGGGTTGAATATCGAGGGTTAATTAACCCTCGATATTCGACCATCGAAGTTAAATCCTTCGATTTCGAATATCGAAGTCGAAGGATTTACCGCAATTCGTTCGATCGAACGATCGAAGGAAAAATCTTTCGATCGAACGATTAAATCCATCGATCAAACGATTTTCCTTCGATCAGAAATTGCTAGAAAAGCCTATTTATTGGTGCTTGGTAGGTTTTAGGTGGCGAAGTAGGTAGTTGAAGAGACAGTACTTCGACTATCGAATAGTCGACCGATTTTTAGTTCGAATCGTTCGATTCAAAGTCGTAGTCGAAGGTCAAAGTAGCCTATTCGATGGCTGAAGTAGCCAAAAAATACTTTTACTTTTTATTTATTTTTCCTTCTAATCCTTCACTCAAGCTAAGTAAATGTGCCCCTTAAAATGTAGCAGTCCGTTGACTTATGCACCAAGCTACTAAACAGAGTCTGAGCTATTTCACTGGAGATGACAGAAAAACCCTGTTCTAATGTGTTACAACATAAAAGTAGGTGTAGTCAAAAAAGGAACCTATAGGAATGTCCAGCAAATGTTACAGAATGCTCAAGAGAACACTCATGTACTTCTCAGTTACTGCTCAAAAGAACAAGGTGGAAGGAGCAGGGCACATTGCATCTTGACATGTATTAATAAATGAGTTGTCTGTGTTTGGGGCCTGCTATCCAGAACGCTCAGGACCTAGGGTTTTCTAGATAACAGATCTTTCCATAATTTGGCTATTCATACCTTAGGTCTACTAGACTAGTCATGTAAACATTAAATAAACCCCATAGGCTGGTTTTGTGCCAATAAGGATTAATTATATCTTAGTTTGGATCAAGTACAAGGTACTGATTTATTATTACAGAGAAAAAGAAAAATATTTTTTAAATATTTGGATTATTTGGATAAAATGGAGATTATGGGAGATGGCATTTGCGTAATTCAGAGCTTTCTGGATAACGGGTTTCCACATAACTAACCCCATAGTCACCAAAAACATAAGAGAAACACTGTCAATGTAACATCACATGCCAATATGCACATAGTTATTATCATGTCACCTCTGTCCATTAGACAACCTATAATATCCATCACTTTTTGAAAAAAGACTGTATGGCACAGGTTAAATAGTGGATAACAGATAACACCATTATGTTCTACAGAGTTTATCTGCTGTGTAGCCTGAGCCTTTTCTCCTTTGAATGGCTGCCCCCATTGCTACACAGGAGCTTATTGATATAAACAATAGTAGTGTTTCTGAAGCAAACACAACAATTTTACCAGTTCAGGACAATGCTGCATTATATTTGTATTACTTTAAAACAGTTTAATTTTTTGATGTTACTGTTCCTTTAACAGGCTCTCTGCTGGGGAACATTGCAACATTATTTAAAAAGTAAAAACCAGGAATTAAGCAAACGCTGCTTTCAATAACAATTGTTTTTTCAAATAACTTCAAAAGCACTAACAAATTTGAATAAATGTATGTTGGAAATTGTTTTCTTTAATTAGGTACATTTGGATTGTGGGGTTGACTTGCCCTTTAACCCTAGTTATCATGTTGCTATGATCAGAATATCCTCAGAGTCAGGGTGCTGCCATGCACAGTATTAGTGATGGACAAGTTATAAGTATTCTTTAATTTCCCTTATTGAAACTTCTTTTATTTAACCAGTATTGGATCTGAAATACCAGATGTGTTATCTGAAAGAATAAATAATTGACTCCATGTGCCCTGCTTCACAGTTCCTTACAGCACAGGGATGCAAAACTTGCAGCTATCTAGCTGTCATGTGCCATATCTCCCAGATGGAAAATGTAACAAATCTGAACCACTATAAATCTGGAAGACAGCTGGATAATGTGCATGGAACATTGCCATTGCTTTTCAGCAATCATATCTCTGAGATAATACTGCACAAGGTATTACAAGCTGCACCAGAAGAAAGAATTCAATTAATAAAAGCAGGTACGATGCTTATTTTTAATGGTATATTGTAATTATTAAAAAACCCTCACCATGCCCTAAAACACAGTAAAATTCAAGGTACCTGGAAATTATTTCAACGTACTGGCTTGTACTGTTATCTTTTTTTATGCTTGGTTATATTTATAATAACATAATAAGTAGAAATATATTCAAGATGTGGAATAAGAATAAATAACATATTAATATATGACCTGACTTATACAAAACTCGAATGTTTAAGGGATGTTTATAAATGTATCTGCTTCCCATAGGAATGCCTTCCTCAAGCATCCGAATCTGACAGCTCCTAATTTTTTCAGCTGAACTGAAATTCTCACTGGGTTAAAGGTAATACTAGCAACTGTAGTAGAGCAGCAGAAAATTCAGAAAAGTTTTCAGGTGCCTGACCTGCATACACTGTTTTTTTGCAGATCTCATGATGACACGTGACTTTCCAGTTTTTTTCCAGTACATAGGCTTGCTGGTAAGTCCTGGACTCAAAGAATTGCGGCAGATGCAGTTCCATATAAAGACGAATAGAGCTGATGTGCTAGCGCAATGGGATTTGTTTCATAATATGAAATTGCCCAAGGATGCAGATGCATTAACAATGAGGATTTTACAAGATCAGTATATGTGTAGCTGCATAGGGAGTGCAGCCATAAAATCGATGAAGATGAAATAAGTTGCACAAGAGAGTCTCTGAATTTGGACATAAGAAGCTTTAATGTAATATGCTTGCTATGAACCTGAGAAGATCTAGCAATTGCAGACTGATAGAGCAGAAATAAGACTGAATTTAAAGTGTTACCTACAAACATATACTTATATACTTAAAATTATAACAAATGTTGTTATATTAACATTGCGAGCAGACATACATAGAAAATGTGTCTGTGACTATTTTGTTCCCCCCTTTAAACCCAAGTACATTAAAAACCAAAGGACTACTGCTAATTATAAAAGTCTGCGCTAGAAGATAAAACAGAGAGCTTAGGATGGATCTAGCACAGAAAAGAAGAACTGTGGGGGACTTGGCACAGAAATACAGTAAGGGAACAGTGAGAAGTTGGCACAAATGTGGAAAAGGGGATCCAGCATAGGATGGGGTGGGGGGGATTTAGCATCAGCACTGGGGAAAGAGACTCAACATAGGAATAGGTAAAGAAATGTGAGAATTTAAAGGAGACACACAGTGTAAAAACAGTGCATTATACTCCTCTAACAATAGAAGGAATGTGCCTAAAAAATATATGTTTGGGACTGATTTATTGAAAACTTCCCCCAAAACCCAACTAGCCCTGCCCATCTGTTCCACTTCCTGCCTGCTGAATTCTCTGGCTGTGCAGGGGAACAGGCAGCGCTCAGCACACTGCATTGTAGGATAGGAACCAATCAGCAGCTACACTGACCTTATAGGGAACTGAAGCCTGTCTTTGATTGTGTGAATGCAGAGCTGTGATTGGCTATCTCCCTCCTAATGTGGTTCTGGCAGGGAACGCTAGGACACGCCCACCCCTCAATTGAAACACAGATAGGGACTGTAGCAGATCTATAGAAAGCTCCAATAAAGGGGGTATTTTGAAGAAAATAATCATTTTTGTCCCTAAGTAAAACCAGCACTATGTATTATTCATTATTGCCTACAAAATTAGGGTTTTTGTTACATATACTATATGTTCCGTTTAACATAGCAATGGGGAATTACAACAGCAGGGATCTGGCACAGATCCATGGAAAAGGAGTGAATATTATAGATTCAACATAGACAAAAAAAAGGGGTCCAACATAGAATTGTGTATAAAGAAAACTGGGCATCACTATAATTTTGGAAAGAAATAAAATGTTACTGTAATAGTTACTGTTCCAGAGACTTCAGTGACCATTAAGAACCTTCCAGTTTTTATAACTGCATCTTCCTATTGAAACTAACACTTTGGCAGGGTTGGACTGGGGGGCCTGGGGCCCACCGGGACTGCTGTCCAGTGGCCCCCTCTGGACCCCCTGGCCCCCATCTGCCGCACAGCGCGCATAGGGAGGACAGCCCACATAGGAATCGCACTGCGCACGCGCGTACAGAGCCACACATCGCTGCACGGCACTGCAAATCTTTTTTATATAGGTCCAGGAGATCGGAGACAGGGGCCCATAAGGGCCGGGGCCCACTGGGTTTCTTCCCGTCCCGCTGGGCCAGTCCAACCCTGCACTTTGGGCCGGTATACTAACAATCAAATTTAGATTTTTAAATTTGTGGTTTTCCTATTTTTTTTTTAAAAAAACTCAAAAAATTTGAGATTTATTAAGTATAAAAACCATGAAAACCTCTAATACAAAACTTTGCCAGGTAAAAGTTGCAGAAGTCCTATAGAAGTCAATGGCAACTGTGCTGAACTGTTTTTAATCAACTTGGACTTTTACAGGTTTTTGGATTATTCTTTGCTAAAAAAAAACTCAAAATTGAATGGTAATTTTTACCATTATTTTCTGTTCATAATTTTTATTTGGATCTTTTAATACATTTCATGACATTCGTGGTTTTAAAGAAAGTGAGTTTAGTCGTAGTTTCAAAAATCTGTAAAACTGTTGATAACTAGGCCTCCAAGTAAGAGGACAAGTAAGGGAATTACTATGCAGGGCCGGAACTATGGGTAGGCAGAAGAGGCACCTGCCTAGGGTGCAACGATAAGGGGATGCTTGGCAGGTACCATTAAGCATCTTTTGCCTACCCCATCCGTGTAGTCCGAGTTCACTGACTTCTCTACCTCTCTGCTCCCTCCTTCCTTCCTTCCTTTCCCTCCTCCTTCCCCTCCTTCTTCCCCTTGTCTTCCCTCCCCTCCATCACCGCTGCTCCGTTACTGGCTGGCCTAGGGCGCCCAGTTGGCTTTGCCCGGCCCTGTGACTATGATTTTTCTGAACTCTAGATAAAAAAATAGTATATACAGCTCTCCCTGTCTAACAACATCTCTATTTTTTGGTACACGGTTTTCAAATCATCAGTCTATTCATAGCAGAAGTAATGCAGCCCCCTTGGGAAGAAGTTAATCCTGCAGTCAGTGATCTACAAATATCAAATGACAGCAATGATAAATATCAAAGAGAAGAAACACAGCTCTGTGAGAAAGATAATGAGGGCTGTGTCCGCAAGAGATCATGTTTTCTTAATGTACCTTAGATGCGTTGCACTTAATTAAACGCTTTGTACACATTCTGGGGGCAGGAGCAGAAGGAGTTTCCTCTTTTTATTTTATCGATTTGGAACAAAAGCTCTAAGATTCTTTATTGCCTTCCTAAATACATTTGATTCCATTCTTTGAAAACAGATTACACTGAAGCATATTTGTGTGTCAATAGTAACCTTTTATAGTCATCTTTTCAACTGATCTCATAAGACAGGAAATTCCTAAACCATTGTATTCAATAAAACAACAATTTTAAGGACAAGGACTTTGTTAAACACCTCCAGTGAATTTAGTTGGGAACCATGGGCCAGTGGTTCTGTTTGCTAAAAAAACATGCTGACTTGGGGTATATTCCTATTATCTTAAATTACTTCCCAGTGGTACTTTTGCAGCTGTCGAAGACTCTGCACTTGTGTATCATGTATGTTATTACTATATAATACACAAAAGCCATGAATATCTTGTAAATTATATCCTTATAAACGGTGAGTTCTGATGTCATCAGTTATAAACAAACTGATGGGGTACTTTATTCACTATATTATGGCACTTTTAGGAATCTACGCAGAGCTCCTATTCACTGAAAATGTACTGGTATGGGTTATATTCCTATCAGTACTGTACTATACTATATGTACTGTACTATATTATAGATAAGGTGACTGACTGAATTCATTGAGGGGTGCCTAACAAGTTGGCAACCCCTCAGTGAAAAACATTTTTCTTTTCTCTGAGCAGGGAGGCCCATTTATTAAAGGTTGGATTGTAGTGGTATGAGAACTTTTTGAAACCACAATTAAACTCTATTTTTCTAAAATCACAACTGCCATGAAATTTATTAAAGGGCAAGTCAACCCCAAAATAAAACTTTGCCTACGAAAAGAAAACATAATTCTTAGCAACTTTCCAATATACATTCATTACACATTTTCAGTGCTTTAAAAGTTGTTTGTAAAAACAATTGATATTGAAAGCAGCATTGGCTTAACTACCAGTTGTTACTTTTTAAACAATGTTGCTACTGTCTTGGTTCTGCGGCAAAGACAGGTCAGCTGGCTTGTCTTACATTGTATCAACAGTCTTAGGGGCAGATTCGCTAACCGGCGAATTTTAGCCAGCATCCATTTCGCCCCATCACAACCCTCCACCAGGGGCAAAGGCGCTCAGACTACGCCAATTCACTTATATGTGGATTTTCGTCCAGGGCGCCAAACACTGGCGACTTTTCACTAGTGTTACTTCGGCAGAGCAAGCATTTCAAAGCGAAGATGCGCTAGCATTTATCTCTGGCTAGCGAAAATTCGCTAGTGATCTTGCACTAAGGTCAATTTGCATATGGCGGATAATTTAAAGTTGTATGGAGGTCTTTCTTATAAATTTTGCTGCAAATGGCTTAAGTTACTGTTTATATTACACATGTCCAGGGAACCTTAATAAAGACAAGAGAGTTAATATAATGCCCTACACATAAACCCACTGTAAAATGAATGTTTCATATGTTTCATTAGGAAATGTCTGGAAAAAAACTGTTCCCCTAAAAAAAGTTGAACACTTTTGCAGGCAATCACGCTGAAAAAATAAAAAGATGCCAGCGTTTTTTAAACTTTGATGCATTTTCGGGTCACAGAATATGATGTAAGTGACATAAGATTGAGGAAGTTCTATCTGATTTATAGCACTTCGCCTGGACTGAGGTGGCGAAGGCAACTCTGGCGAAAGAGGTAACGTTCAGTAAAATCCGCAATTCCCCTCTCTGCACTATGCCAGACCTCAATGAATCCTGAAAAATTAAGTAAAGTTGCAAAGTTGATTATATTTTCGCTTATTAGGCAAATTTCTATTTTGGGGTTGACTTGCCCTTTAAAAGATCCAAATAAAAAAATATGTGTAGCGCTATAGTAAACTGACTTGTGCAAGGACAGTTTAGCTACTTTCCTTGGTGGGCTGAGACCACCGATGAGCTCTCTTTCTCAGGGGTAAGCCCTCGCAGCGGGGTGGAGGCAAGGGTGTAGTGTAACTGTAACTTTATGCGATAGCACAATGATGGGCGCCAGTAGTTCTTTAACAGTTGAACAAAGAACGGTATTTATTGAACAATAGCACATAGATCATTTAGCACATTGATCCACAATGGAGTATAGAACATACACAGCAGCATAAAGGAAGCGTATACTCACAGCATGTATAGGCTGAATCCCCACAGGCTAGGGAATATACAGCAGAGAGTAAGTTGACAGCATGCGATGGGTATTGATCGGTTTTCAGGATATCTTCCAGTGGCAGACTAGGGGAACTCCTGACATCCCTATCTCAACACTTCTCTGGGTCAGTAATACCCTGGGATCTTAATCCCTCTAATCTCCTCGGCGGAGCCTTGAGCTGCTCAACTAATTAACCTCTCTATCACTCCTAGAGCGATCTATAAAACGAGTATAGCTGTCTAATTACTAGGGCCAAGGCGCCTAGGGTCAGCACTACCCATTCCCTTCCAGCCTGCTTGGTTGGGCTAAAGCAATGGACCCAGAGTACAGGGTTCCTAAACCTTTTATACTCTGGCACAGTGCCATCTGGTGTACACTGTGTAAGCACAAGGTCCCCATAAGGACCCACTGAGGTGTCCATATTACTAGGGATGTGCCTGTCGGTAAAGTGTAAGGGTGTCTAAGATTTTTACATCCCTACATATGAATAAAAATAGCTGTCAAAAAAATTCATAAAACCCCAAATTTTTTGTGAGCAAATGCAAAAATTTGTACTACAGTGAACAAATCCCGAAAGAAAGGCTGATATTTGCAAGCAAAGAAAGGGAACTTCCATTGACATATTCATGACAACTTCTACATGCCGTACTTTTGTATTTGTAGATTTGATGGTTTTTACACTTGATAAATTATGAAAAAAACCTCTGAAGCCTCACTTTTTCATTTTTGATAAATAAGCCCATTAGTGTTGGATTTTCAATGTGCAGAGATCAGCCAGACTCTGGATGCAAGTGCTTATTGAATAAGAACTAAGTGGTGCCCTTTTGCATCTCTTAGTGCTCTGGCAGTTACATCTGTTAGCAAATGATTCCTCCGTACTGGGCATGTTTTTACCTACAGCATTCAGCCTGTGGAAAATGCACCCATTTACCTGTAAAATTGCCTGCAAGTGCTGTTGTTTAAACTATAATTAGAGCTGCTGCTCTAATAGAAAAGTGTTAATGGCTCTCTTGAACCTCAGTGGAAAGAATCTAACAGAAGTATAGGGATGGGTTCTATGGGGTTTTCCGCATAACAAATCTTTTTTGTAATTTGGCTCTTCATACTTTGTATACTAGAAAATCATGTAAACATTAATTAAACCCAATAAACTTTATTGCGTCAAATAAGGATTAATCATATCTTAGTTTGCATCAATGTACTGTTTTATTATTACAGAGAAAAAGGTAATCATTTTAAAAATTTGTATTATTTGGATAAAATGCAGTCTATGGGAAATGACCTTTCCATAATTCAGAGCTTTCTGTGTAATGGGTTTCTGGATAACAAATCCCATACCTGTATGTATTTGTGTGACAATGACAAGATGATAAAAGTTAGATGCTGGAAAGATACATTTTCATATGAAATGCAATGATACTAGCTGTTACAACAATTACAGTATGTAGCTGTTAGGGAAAATCAATTCCAATTGAACAGGCATTTAACTGAAGCAGCCCACGAGCAGTTAGTTCATTTGTATTCCCATACTTATTAATAAATACCGATATGCTGACACATAACACTCATTTAAAGTGTAAAATAGATCTTACTACAGTACACAGTTTTTTATTAACATCTATAGGATATTTAAGGGACATATTTATCAAATCGCGAAAACAACATAAACTCTATTTTTACTCTTTGTCTAAATATGCACCTAAAAAATCATACATGCGAAACAGAGAGCTGGAGAGTTGCCCTCTGGTGACCTGCGTCTAGCTGTATTTTCATCCTTTGATAATATCAAAGAGAAAGTTGGGACATTTCAGTAACAATCCGGGACTGCGGGTTGCCCTGTCAAAATTGGGACTGTCCCGAGAAAAATCTGACAGTTGGGAGGTATGGATGGACATCAGTTGCAATTGCCAGGCCACCATACACATACCAATATGATATTATTGGTATGCATATGACTAGCTTGAACTTAAAATCCTCGTAATAAATTGTAGGTTCTCAACCCCCTTGAAGCCAAACAATTGTACCTCCACACCCAGTACCATGCTCCAGATGGAGCAAACTTAATTATTAGCAGCAATGGGACTTCCGTGGATGCCCAAACCTTTGGTGTGGAACACCGGGCAAGCTCAACAATGACTGCAAATGGGGCAGGATCATAAACAAACCAGGCTTGAGGTTTGAGAAATATCAACTGCCGATGCAGTAATGGCGGAGCTCATCCGGAGTTGTGTATCCTCCTGCTTGATCACAGCTCTCGTGATACGCCAGTCACTCCTTGCCAGCTACTGCACCAAACTTTCAAACCGCTGCGGAGCGCTGATCAAGAATGATTCAGGAGTCTGACACTGCTAACATCAATTTTCGGCTTTATTTAGATGCATATGAGGATTACATCGGAGGTTGTACAATTCTAAAGCGTTTCGTGCCCTAAAACTGGGCACTTCATCAGAGTCATTGAAGTGCCCAGTTTTAGGGCACTCAAACCTCAAGTTTGCTGAGGTTTGAGAAGCACCATTAAAAATAAGAGCTTTATTCATTGATTGCCATTATTGTATTGGAGTATAACTGACTGGTTAAACTTTTACAAGGAGTTTTATTTAATATATACAGTACATACTGTATGAAACCTCACCTAAGGGCAGTGTAATGGATATAAGCAATAAGAAACCAGTAGTGCTAAGTGCATGTATAAATACCAGAAAGGGGTTCTTTTAACAGAAAAATGTCATTCTACACATTTTGTACGTTGACTCTGCAGCACTAGGAATTATTTTAACAGAAGAGTGCCCTTAGCAATTATTTCCAAATGATGACATTTATTATTTGCATTTTATGTTTAATTATATAGCTCACTGAGGTTTTTTGCTAATATAAGTTTAATGAAAAAAAAGCTACCAAAAAGCAATTGAAGCCTGCAGAGTGGTGTGATGTTTGCTTGGAAACATTCACATTAACAAACTGCTGAGATTGAAGATCAAACAAACACAATGCGGTGACTCAGCCACATTACTGGTGAGCAGACTGATACAAATTACAAAGGGCATGACTTTAAATTTTAAAAACAAACATTAAAATAAACTTAAGAAACATAAATCATTCAACAATTGACCCATAACTTTACGGATGCTTTGTAATATATGAATAATGCATTGGTGGCATTCTATGAAAGTTAGTGTGAACTCAGAATGCATGCACTGGTAATACATTTTAAAAGATATGTAACCCATTTTTGGCCATCCCCCTGGTGCCAAGGTGGTACATCACATAATTCTTACCGATGCAGGTCCTTAGTCCCCTTTGCTAAGTGAAAGGTACTGGGAAACTCCTCTCTGGCAGTGCCTCCACCTAATGGGTCTCGGAATACACCTGAGAATAATCCCATTAGAAAACAAATCAATCACACACTTTATTATATAAAAAGATGAACTTTATTCAAAGAAGTGCAATTTTAAAGAGGAAGTAAACTGTAACATTATACACATAAATGCATTCAAAGCATGACCCACTACCCTAGGAACCTAGCAGTCCAGTCCTGGTAATTCCCTGCCAGGAAAAGTCCCGCAACTCCATTTTGGCAGCCCAAGAGTCTCAATCCCTTGTCCCCAAAAGAGTACCAGTCCTAGGTAGCGCTACCTGCCCAAACACCTTTCCCAATGGAAAGTATGTGCTCCCACATGGCAGGCACACAAACAGCCTGTTTCTCCAAAATAGGAGATCGCTGGATACTCATCCTTTCCTACCCCTTCCCTCAGTTAACACTCACCCCAAAGGAGTCACACAGACGGGTAGTCTCACACAGAGCTGACATGCATCCACAGCGATGATCTCTTTATAGGCTTCAGACTCTCCCAGTCAAGCACATAAGGCTTGAATCCTTCAGGCATTTGCACTGTCTATAGTGTGAGCTCTCCCGACAACCATTGCTGAACTGCAGCTCTCAACACTCTCCATAGTGTGAACATGAAAATCCGGCAATCCAAACTTCAAACTCTCCTTGGTTGAGCTATCAGGCACTGGATGATCCTGCCCAGCCATGGCAGGCCTCTCGAACTCCCTTTTTGCCTACATTTTGCCGATAGGATTCACTATCTCCACAGTGAACAAGGTTCAGCAGCAAAACTGTAAAACTGTAATCTGTAATCCTGTAACTGTAATGGCTGACTGAGCACATGGCATCTCCTTTTATATAGTTGCACAGTGACACCTTGTGGCTGCCTTTGGAATTAGTCATGCTGCACCAATCACAAGGGCTCTGCCCCTTAGGAAACCCTGTATATACCATAAGGCTCCGAAAAGGGAAATTAACCCTTAAGGCCCCTACAGAGCTGTTGATCTGGATAAGAGGTCATATATTGTTATTTACTGGAGTATTATGAACTTACCAAACTTTTACATTCTGTCACAGTGATACTCTTAGAACCCCCACATTCTGACATCAGAATTCATAAATAATAACTTACTTTGCACCAAACCCACCAAATTGAAGGATTTTTTTAAGAGAGGGATGAGACTGTCCTTGACAAAAATACAGAAAAGGTGGGGGAGTCACCCTAGAGACCTTTGGTGTTTTAACCAATTATCCCATTATCTCTCATCTACTACTCGCATAGGTTGGGAAAGAGAAAATACCTATTGGGAAAATATCATGGAAGGTAAATCCCCTGCTAAGAAACCTCTATCTGTGATCTATAAAATGATTATACAAGCACAAAATCTTCCGGATCCTCCCTGCAAGAAAAATTGGGAAAAAGAAACGGGAGTGGAAATTCCTGATGAGACCTGGTGTAGTATTTTTAAGTCTCTACATAAAAGTTCGAGGGCGTCTAGGACACGGGAAACTTTGTTTAAATTAGTGACTAGGTGGTATTACACACCAATACGTTTATCTCAGATGTATCCGGCTCACAGTAAAGAGTGTTGGAGATGTAATTTATTTGACGGTACCTTTGCTCATCTTTGGGTTGATTGTATGAAACTTAAGGAATATTGGTTGTCAGTGGGCAGAACCATAAAGGATCTTACTGGGATTGAGATTGATACTTGTAACCCCCTACTGATTTTATTTCACTTAGATATAAAATCTAAGGAGATTATTCATAATGAGCTTTTCCTGCATCTCATCCAGTCTGCAAAGGCTTTAATTCCATGCAAATGGAAGTCCCCTGTACCTCCTTCATATATTGAATGGATACACAAAGTGGAAGAAATTCGAAAGCTAGAGGAAATCGCTTATATTTTAAGAAATGAAAGTGGGAAATATTGGTTCATTTGGAAGCCGTGGATACTGTTTATTCAAGATAAGTAAAAGTGGACCATGTTATGCACAAGCTATGATTGCTAATTCCTAGACCAACATTTTCTCTTGCCCCCTATGCTACTATCTAGACCAATATGGTTTCAAATGTCTAATATCTGCTGTCATATGACTTGTTTTATTGATATGTGAATATGTACGCCTCACTTGGCTTCCGTACTACGTCGTGATGTATGTTTTTTTTGTATTATATAAACGATTGTGACGCTTCATCCTTATGTCCTTCCCCATCCCCTCTCTCCTCTTTTCTTTTTTCTCTTCTGTTAATTTTCCTTTTTATTTCACAAAATAAATAAATAAAGAATATTCAAAAAAAAAAAAAAATAACTTACTTTGCTTTCTTCATGCTTAGCTATAGAATGCATTGGCTTAACTAGAGACTTGTGGTTCCCAAAATACCATGGGGCAGATTTACTAAAGGGTGAATTGTCGCCAGTGACCGCTTCACACACTTCATCAGGCGCTAATTCGTTACCACTAAGATAATTCACAAAAATGCGAAGTTGCGTCCTGGGTGCCGAACGCTGGTGACTTTTCGCTAGCGATATTTCTTCAGTGCGTGCATTTCATAGCGAAGATTCGCTAGAGTTCGTTTATGCCTAACAAAAAGTTGCTTACGCTTAGGTCAATTTACATAGAGTGGTTCATTAAAGTTGTATGGATGTCTTTATTAGAGGGGTTGGTGCAAATGCTTGAAGTGCCCACCGTCTATTACAAATATCCAAGGAACTTTAATAAAGACAAAAGAGATCAGATAATGCCCTAGACATGAGCCCACTGTAAAACAAATGTTCCATGGCCCTCAAATGTCTGGGGAAAAATGTTCAAGTTAGGATTTTTGCAGGCAATCTCCATTAATAAAAGGAAAAGTCGCCAGTGTTTTTTCAACTGCATTTTTTAGCACACAGGATATGATGTAAGTGATGTAAGATTGATAAAGATTTAGCTTTATTTTAGCAGTTCGCCTGGTCTGAGGTGGCAAAGTCACCTCTGGCGAAAGTAACTCAAAAACCTTCAATAATTAAAAAATTAAAACAAATTACTAATTGTCTCAGAATATCACTCTCTACATCATACTAAAAGTTATCTCAAAGGTGAACAACCCCTTTAAAGATGGAAAGCAATTAAAAAAGACCTTTATTTCTGGTGAACAATCGGAACTGAAATAATTGTCTGGCAGGTGAACAACCACTTTAACTGTTACCAGATAAACATTTACTAAGGTTCATAAGCCCACCCTTCAACAAATGTGGCATGAGCTTAAAATGGTTATAAAAATGTAAAAAAATATATTTGTTGAGGATGTAGCTTCATCTTTTCAGTTTGTCAGGTATATCCTGGCAAAACAGACTCTAGTGAAAAGGGTAATGGATTGAAAAGTTTGCAGTTTCATAAATTTGTGGAGTAACGATTGTTCACGGCGCAAACTTCGCTGGCGCTGAACGTTTACTCTAACAAATTGTCCTCTTCACTTTTTACTAAATTGGAGATGTCCCTGTGAATTGTCTTTTTCTCAAATTTTCGCTAGAAAAGCCCTTAGAGTTAGATCCATTCACAAATTATTAATTTTATTGTACCTACAGATATCTGTTTTTAATATTATTTAATTCATATTCAATTAGACTAGACTGCCTGCAGTTACAGTATTGACATATTATGTAAGCAGCAGTAGAAAAATATTTCTAAATGCAGTTTAGCCCAGTTACTAGAAATGTTATGTGGATATATTATTCATCATGGCATACTGAGTGCCACTGTAAAGGCAGACAATTTCAAAGTGCGGATGCTTATTTCCCAGACTGCAAACAAAGCAGTTGTTTGCTATTAGCTAAAATATTTAGAATGTGTCTGCAGCTAGTTTGAACAAATTAGGACAAAATTAAACTGTTGTTTGACCCCCAAATAGAGAACTCCTTTAAGTAGAGTATTCACAGAGGCATATTTATTTTTGTAAAAACAGGATTTCAAAGCTTGTTAATCTCATGTAGGGATGTGAAAATTTAGACACCCTTACACATTATTGACAGGCACATCCCTAATAATATGGACGCCTAAGTGGGTCCTGATGGGGACCTTGTGCTTATGTAACCCCTGTAGTTCTCAAAGTGTACACCAGCACTGTGCAGTAGTATAAAGGTCTTGGGAATCATGAGGTCTGGGTCCATTACTTTAGCCCAACCAAGCAGGCTGGAAGGGAATGGGTAGTGTGATCCTAGGACCAGTGGCCCTAGTAAAGTGATAGCATACTGTTTTATAGAACACTCAAGGAGTGATAGAGAGGTTATATAGTTGAGCAGCTCAAGGCTCCGACGAGAATATTAGAGGGATTAAGATCCCAGGGTATTACTGACCAAGAGTAGGGACCAAAGTGTTGAGACTAGGGATGATAGGAATTCCCCTAGCTGCCACTCAAAGAGATCCTGAAAACTGGGCAATACCTCTCACAAGCTGCAACTCTCTCTGCTGTGTATTCCTTGGCCTACAGGGATTCAGCCTGTACTGGTACTGTGAGTATATGCTACCTTTGTACTATCTATGTGCTATGCTCCATTGTGGATATGTGCTACAGTATGTTGAATAAATACAGTTCATTGGTTAAGCATTAAAGAACTACTGGCGCCCATTATTTGTGCTATTGCACCTGGTTACAGTTGAGCTACACCCTGCCTCCACCCCGTGGCTTACCCCTGAGAGAGAGGGCCTCATTTGTGGTTCCACACCACATGGAAAGTAGCTAAAACTGACCACAGTAAAGTCAGTTTACTATAGCGCTACACTTATAAAGGATGGACTTGGGTTAATTTAACTGAAAAAAATTGCAGTTAATGATGTGTAAAGTACAAAAGGGGCCCCTTCAAATAGAATATGGTTTGTGTTTAAAAACAATTCAACTGATGTCAGATACAAATACTAATAGGAAAGAGAGCACAGACTGCACCATATACTGTAGGTTAAAAACAGCAAACTATCATTAAAAGCTGTTTTTATTCTAGTCTAAAAATATACTGTAAGGCAGGGTTTGTTTTGCAGAGAAAAGCTTATTCTACTGAAGAAGAAAATGGTAGTGGCTTTCAGGACACAGAATTAGTCACAAAGGTTGAAAAAGCTAAACTGGGGTAATAAAGATTTTTGGAGTTGAACTGATTTATACAGAATGTAAACTTCACTCTAGTTTAATGTATAACAGTGCCACGCCTAGGGTTGCCACGCCTAGGTTGCCCAAGGCAATATCATTTATTAAGGGATAACAACTTGGAGAGCTGCCAGACTTACTTACAGGATATATTGCAAATCTGGGCCTAACATAGATATTTCCTATTATTCCACTTGAAATATCAGTGTATTCTGCTCTGCACAAATCAGTCTTTGGCATTGTTCTGTAGCAGTCCAGATGGACATTTTTGTGTGGTGCCCCCTGTAGAAGTGGGTTTTGAGGTTCTGCTTACTTGTTCTACTAACTGCAATGTAACTCAAAATTCTACATATTTATACTTCTACTACAGGTATGGGGTCCTGTTATCCAGAAAGCCCCAAATTACAGAAAGGCATAGACTCTATTTTATCCAAATAATCCATATATTTAAAAATGATTTCCTTTGTCTCTGTAATAATAAAACAGTACCTTGTACTTGATCCCAACTAAGATATAATTAATCCCTTTTGGAAGCAAAACCATCCTGTTGAGTTTATTTAATTTTAACATGCTTTTCCAGCAGACTTAAGGTATGTTGATCAAAGTTACTGAAATATCCATTATCCAGAAAAACCCCAGGTTCTGGATAACTGTTCCCATACTTGTACTTTATTAGTAACATTTTAATGTACAGTTTGTATCAAAAGGGAATCAGTTTGTTGACATAAAATGAATAAAACCAGCGTTTGGCTCTATGGCATCTATGCATTTTCATATGTTTTAAATATTTTCATTAATATACATGGAACAACTTAAAATAGCAGCCTAACCACTGCTAAATGAAAGTGCATAGCTCTTCGGGCAAATTTGCAGAAGGAGAATTTCACTTCAAAGAAAACAAAGATTTAACAAAACAGTCAAACAAAGAGAGAGCATATTTATAGAAACTGCTTACAAACTGCAAGGGCTTGAAGAAGTTCTATTAGAATGCAACGAAATAAAACAGAATGAAATTGCTTGGTAAAACTTGAGGAGAGGATTGCTGTTTTATAACCTTACCAGGAACAATGCGGACTCATGTAAAGTCTTAAAGAACAAAGAAGACATAAAAGGACGTGTAAAAACATATAAATATATACAGTATAATGTATATTATGCATTTTGCACTGGTAACAATTGTTGGATTCCTTCAGAAGCACTACTAAGCTGCTGAGGGCTCTAGGGCACTTGTTTACATAGCAGATATTATATACGTTGTACACTATACAGTGGTTATTCACTAGCCCTGTCATTCATGGCTTTCTACAGAACTATAGAAAGATAACTTAAATTGCTTGCACAAGAAGATAAGCAGAGGTTAAATAGCATTCATTTCACCCTACAAATCTATACAATGAAAGCATCTCCCATTTAAACCTTGACATTTGTTGCCATTAAATATGGTATGTGTAGGTACTGGATAAACAGATAAAGTACCTATCTACTCTGGTGACATAGTAACAGGATTAAATCATCTGTGATGCTGAAGTGAGCTGAAATGAGTCACAATTGACGCATACAACCTGGCTGACTCTGGAACTGCTCAACTGCTGAAAATTCTACTATTTTGTTTAATAACTTTAATGGAGGTACCTAAATGTAACAAACGTGCACAAAACAAACAGACAGATGTTAAACCGAAATGTTATTTTCATTAAAATACATATAATTAGATATAAAAAGGGGCAGTTTTGACATGAGTTCAATTAATAGAGCTTGTGTTGAACATCGTTTTTGCCTTTTACATCAGTTCATCATCATACTTTTTACCTATGCTTTAATTAGGAATATGTATTTTTGTTATTTATTGCACATAAGACAGTATCTTAAATTATTTCCTAGATTGAAATTTCCTAAAAAATAAGAAAAAAAAACATTATTAGAATGCCCTCATGTGTTTTGTTTCACTGGGAAAAAAATGGGGGTTTGTTCTTTTTGTGCCAGAAAAAACTTGGTAAAAACATTGGTAAATTGACCTATTCTACCAAGATATTTTGAAATCACTCATTAATTATGGCTTTACTTGGCCCTCTACACCCTGGGCCCCAGTGTCAATTACTGTAATGTGTAATAAAAGGTTTATTGAGAAAGATAGATCCACAGAATTAAAAAAGGGAATCATCCAAGACTTCTTATGCACTTTTGTTTCTCTTTCTGTTAAATACCTATATGATTCAGTGTTGGACTGGGGGAGGGGGTGGTCTGGGCCCACTGGAGCTGCCAAATCAGGGGCTCAATCCCCCCTTGTCCTCCCGGCGACCCAATGGCCTACCACCTCTGCCGCAAACCCCTTTCTCCCCCCCACCCCGCCAGTGTGTACCTACTAATATCTTCAGGCAGTTGGCAGGGAGCTCAGAACAGCTAACAGGTGCAAATCAGATACTTTGTAACAATTTTGACTCTGGTTGGTGCTGGTAGTGGTGAACTACTAGGAGGAGCAGCACACCAGTCCCACTCCCCAACACAGCTAGACTAATAGCACTGGGCTCTTACAGTAGCAAAGTAAAAAAAACAAAAAAGAAAATAAAATAAAAGCAGTCCTTACAAGGACTATTGGGTTACAGGCAGCAGTCAGCAGATGAGAGATCAGCAGCAGGACAGCTGCCCACAGCAGCTACATACAGAGCACTGCAGTAGAAGGTAGATTACTAGCCAGCAAAGCTACCTAACCTAAAATGTCCATCAAATCCTTACAGAGTTCTGTAAAGGGCAGAAATCACACTACATTTCTAAACTTGTGTAATAAACTGCTTTAAAACGTCCGGCATCTACATGCCAATCAAGTCGTGTAAAGGTTACAGCCTGTTCACACGCAAAGACAAAACGCGGCGCTTACTGCAACGCAAAAAAACGCAAAGAGCTTTAATGAATGATACCGTCAAGTGAGCAAATAATAGTTTTTAATTACTAGTTGCTTGTCACCTCCAGGATGTTCGTCCTGTTGGTGGCAATATTTCTGTAGTGGTGTGTTTAGCAGTCACCGTGCTTGTGCGCACGTGCACGGTCAGGCAGAGGTAATTCAATGTACAGTGAAGTGAACCAAAAAACACTGATTCTGCAGTGTGGGCCCAGTTTTGGTCTACTTTATTGATCACCTGCGGTGACCATAAAAGATGCGATTTTGCCACTGTTGCAGAACCCTGAAAAATTAGGCATGTGTACTTTCCTGAAAAATTATGTTTTTTTTGTCGCAGCCACTGAAGCACAGAGGCCAGAAAAAATATGCCATATAAATGCTGAAAATATAAAAAAATTTTGTCGCAGCCACTGAAGCACAGAGGCCAGAAAAAATATGCCATATAAATGCTGAAAATATTAATCTTTTTTTGTCGCAGCCACTGAAGCACAGAGGCCAGAAAAAATATGCCATATAAATGCTGAAAATATAAATTTTTTTGGTTGCAGCCACTGAAGCACAGAGGCCAGAAAAACTCAGGATTTACCTGTCCGAAAAGTTTTGATTCAAATGAAACCAGTAGGGTTTGCACCCTAGTTTGTAACGGTGGCGGAGGGAGGAGGACGCTAAAGGACAGCTGTGTGTGGAGTCATGCGGCGTGCAGAGAAGGACAGCTGCATGGGGAGTCAGAACAAGTCTTCCGGCGTGCAGTAACCCTCCGAGATCCATGCCTCATTCATTTTAATAAAGGTCAGGTAATCCACACTTTTGTGACCTAGGCGAGTTCTCTTCTCAGTTACAATCCCTCCTGCTGCACTGAAGGTCCTTTCTGAGAGGACACTTGAGGCGGGGCAAGACAAGAGGTTCATGGCAAATTGTGACAGCTCTGGCCACAGATCAAGCCTGCGCACCCAGTAGTCCAGGGGTTCATCGCTCCTCAGAGTGTCGATATCTGCAGTTAATGCCAGGTAGTCCGAGGCGTTCTCTGAGGGTGGATCCAGAAGGGTTCTGGCGCTGCCTTGGACTGAAAAACCTTTGCATGTCTGACGTTACAGAGTGGCCAAAGTGCATTGTCCTTGCAGGTGCGCTCGTGGCAGGATTACTGGCACCTCTGCCCCTGGAATGTTGATGAGTTCCTGAAGTGACATCACCCTTAAAAGCATTGTACAACATGTTTTGCAGGCTGGTTTGTAAATGCAGCATCCTTTCGGACTTGTGGTATGTTGGTAACATTTCTGCCACTTTATGCTTGTACCGAGGGTCTAGTAGCGTTGCGACCCAGTACAGGTCCTTCTCCTTAAGCCTCTTGATACGGGGGTCCTTCAACAGGCATGACAGCATGAAAGACCCCATTCTCACAAGGTTGGATGCAGAGGTATCCATCTCCGCTTCCTCGTTATCAAGGACTACATCATCCACGGTCTCCTCCCCCCAGCCACGTACAAGACCAGGGGTCCCCAAAAGGTCACCACAAGCCCCCTGGGAAGCCTGCTCCTGTTGGTCCTCCTCCTCCACAAAGCCACCTTCCTCCTCTGACTCCACTTCTGACACCTCTCCCTGCGTTGCAGCAGGTGCCTGGGCTCGTTCTGGTGATTCCGACCAGAAATCGTGCGCTTCCTGCTCCTCGTCACGCTGGTCTACAGCCTCATCTGTCACTCGTCGCACGGCACGCTCCAGGAAGAAAGCAAAGGGTATTAGGTCGCTGATGGTGCCTTCGGTGCGACTGACCATGTTTGTAACCTCTTCAAAAGGGCGCATGAGCCTGCAGGCATCGCGCATAAGCACCCAGTAACGGGGGAAAAAAATCCCCAGCTCTGCAGATCCAGTCCTACCACCCAGTTCAAACAGGTATTCATTGACGGCTCTTTGTTGTTGCAGCAGACGTTCAAACATGAGGAGCGTTGAATTCCAGCGAGTCTGGCTGTCGCAAATTAAATGCCTGACTGGCATGTTGTACCGCTGCTGAATGTCAGCAAGGCGTGCCATGGCTGTGTAGGAACGTCTGAAATGGGCCGACACCTTCCTGGACTGCCTGAGAATGTCCTGGAATCCTGGGTACTTCGAGACAAAACGTTGGACTATTAAATTCAGAACATGTGCCATGCAGGGCACATGTGTTAAATTGCCCAGTCTCAGTGCTGCCAACAGATTGCTTCCGTTGTCACACACCACTTTTCCGATCTTCAGTTGGTGTGGGGTCAGCCACCGATCGGCCTGTGACTGCAGAGATGACAGGAGTACAGATCCAGTATGGTTTCTGCTTTCCAGGCAAGTCATCCCCAAGACAGCATGACAACGGCGTACCTGGCACGTCGAATAGCCTAGGGGGAGCTGGGGGTGCACAGGTGTGGAGGAGGAGGACCCAGCAGCAGAGGAGGAGGAAGCAGAGGAAGAAGACGAGGTAGAGAGCGAAGGAGGAGTAGAGGTGGTGGCAGAACCGCGTGCAATCCGTGGCGGTGACACCAACTCCACTGTTGTTGTTGAGCCACGCATTCCCTGCTTCCCAGCCATAACCAAGTTCACCCAGTGGCCAGTGTAGGTGACATACCTGCCCTGACCATGCTTGGAGGACCATGCGTCAGTAGTCATATGGACCTTTGCCCCAACACTAAGTGACAGAGATGCGGTGACTTGGCTCTGCACATGGTGGTACAGGTGTGGTATTCCCTTCTTGGAAAAAAAATTGCGGCTGGGTACCTTCCACTGCGGTGTCCCAATTTCTACAAATTTGCGGAAGGCCTCAGAGTCCACCAGCTGGTATGGTAAAAGCTGGCGGGCTAAGAGTGCAGACAAGCCAGCTGTCAGACGCCGGGCAAGGGGGTGACTCGCAGACATTAGCTTCTTACGCTCAAACATGGCCCTCACAGAAACTTGGCTGGGGGCAGATGACTGGGAACTGGTGGTCAAGGTGGAAGGCGGAGTGGAGGGTGGTTCAGACGGGTCAAGGACAGCAGAGGTAGAGCAGTAAGATGCTGGACCAGAAGGAGGGTGGCTTTTAGTTTGTCTGCTGCCTTTGAGGTGTTGCGCCCATAGTGCTTTGTGCTTGCCGTTCATGTGCCTTCGCATAGAAGTTGTACCTATGTGGGTGTTGGGCTTCCCAAGACTCAGTTTCTGACTGCACTCATTGCAAATTACAACGCTTTTGTCAGAGGCACACACATGAAAAAAATCCCACACTGCTGACCTTTTTGAAGCTGGCAATCTGGCGGTAACAGTAGAAGTTGGCGGCAATGGCGGGTGCGTTGGCCGGCTGACCACAGGTGTCGATACATGTTGTTGCCCTACTGTTCCCTGCGAGCTGTCCTCCCTGCTTCTTCTAAGTCTTATTCTCCTCCTGCCTCTCTGACTCTCCGTCTCTCCATCTGAACTATCCTCCTCTTGCTCTCTTCTACTGGGCACCCACAAAACATCAATCTCCTCATCATCATTCTCCTCAGATGCATCAATTTCTTCTAACAGCTCACAGAAGGAAGCAGCAGCGGGGACCTCCTCATCACTCATTATGTCCATCTCTGTTGTGTTGTCTGCCAGAATTATATCTGGTGTAACGTCCTCATCTCCTTCATCTTCTTCTGCCAATAATGGTTGCGCATCACTCAGTTCAAGAAACTCATGTGTAAATAACTCCTCTGACTCCAGTGAAGAAGGGGCGCCGGTGGTAGAGGAAGTGTTACGTGGGGTGCCCATGGCAGAGGAGGATGAGGATGTTGTGGCAAAGTTAGAAACGGTAGAGGATGGGGTGTGCTGTGTAAGCCAGTCAACTACCTCTTCAGCATTTTGGGAGTTCAGGGTAATTGCCTTTGTAAAACTGGGCAATTTCCTAGGGCCACAGGATAGCATAGCAGCACGGCCCCTAGTGCCTCTGCGTGGCGGCCTGCCTTTGCCTGGCATTTTTTTTAAAACAACAACAACAACAACAACTCAGGTGATGTTTCTGGAGACGGTATTATTATTGATATTTAGACAGAATGTGAAAAAGCTCACACAGCTAGGTGGCAGTTGTTTGAAGAACACACTGGGCAAAAAATGCCTGCAAGGTCAACGTATATACTACAGCAGTGGATACGGAATATATTATTGCTGCTTGGAAAACATCACTCAGGTGGTGTTTCTGGAGACGGTATTATTATTGATATTTAGACAGAATGTGAAAAAGCTCACACAGCTAGGTGGCAGTTGTTTGAAGAACACACTGGGCAAACAATGCCTGCAAGGTCAACGTATACACTACAGCAGTGGATACGGAATATATTATTGCTGCTTGGAAAACGTCACTCAGGTGGTGTTTCTGGAGACGGTATTATTATTGATATTTAGACAGAATGTGAAAAAGCTCACACAGCTAGGTGGCAGTTGTTTGAAGAACACACTGGGCAAACAATGCCTGCAAGGTCAACGTATACACTACAGCAGTGGATACGGAATATATTATTGCTGCTTGGAAAACGTCACTCAGGTGGTGTTTCTGGAGACGGTATTATTATTGATATTTAGACAGAATGTGAAAAAGCTCACACAGCTAGGTGGCAGTTGTTTGAAGAAAACACTGGGCAAACAATGCCTGCAAGGTCAACGTATACACTACAGCAGTGGATACGGAATATATTATTGCTGCTTGAAAAACGTCACTCAGGTGGTGTTTCTGGAGACGGTATTATTATTGATATTTAGACAGAATGTGAAAAAGCTCACACAGCTAGGTGGCAGTTGTTTGAAGAACACACTGGGCAAACAATGCCTGCAAGGTCAACGTATACACTACAGCAGTGGATACGGAATATATTATTGCTGCTTGGAAAACGTCACTCAGGTGGTGTTTCTGGAGACGGTATTATTATTGATATTTAGACAGAATGTGAAAAAGCTCACACAGCTAGGTGGCAGTTGTTTGAAGAACACACTGGGCAAACAATGCCTGCAAGGTCAACGTATACACTACAGCAGTGGATACGGAATATATTATTGCTGCTTGAAAAACGTCACTCAGGTGGTGTTTCTGGAGACGGTATTATTATTGATATTTAGACAGAATGTGAAAAAGCTCACACAGCTAGGTGGCAGTTGTTTGAAGAAAACACTGGGCAAACAATGCCTGCAAGGTCAACGTATACACTACAGCAGTGGATACGGAATATATTATTGCTGCTTGAAAAACGTCACTCAGGTGGTGTTTCTGGAGACGGTATTATTATTGATATTTAGACAGAATGTGAAAAAGCTCACACAGCTAGGTGGCAGTTGTTTGAAGAACACACTGGGCAAACAATGCCTGCAAGTGCACTACTATTGGTGCACTACTATGAAGAACAGCAAACAGCACTGGACACTTTAAAGAACAGTAAGATAAGTAAAATAAAAAAATATATATATATATATTAAAAAAAAAAAATTACTCTGGTTGGTGCTGAACTACTAGGAGCAGCACACCAGTCCCACTCCCCAACACAGCTAGACTAATAGCACTGGGCTTTTATAGTAGCAAAGTAAAAAAACAAAAAAGAAAATAAAAGCAGTCCTTACAAGGACTATTGGGTTACAGGCAGCAGTCAGCAGATGAGAGATCAGCAGCAGGACAGCTGCCCACAGCAGCTACATACAGAGCACTGCAGTAGAAGGTAGATTACTAGCCAGCAAAGCTACCTAACCTAAAATGTCCCTCAAATCCCTGCAGAGTTCTGTCCCTACAATACAGAGCAGTATCAAGTAGATTACTAGCCAGCAAAGTTACTATCAACTGTCCCTCAAATCACTAAACAGCTCTCTCCCTACACTAGCTCTTCCAAGCACACACAGGCAGAATGAAAAAACGCTGCAGGGCTTCAGTTTATATATGGAAGGGGAGTGGTCCAGGGGGTGTGGGGGTGGTCCAGGAGGGAGAGCTTCCTGATTGGCTGCCATGTATCTGCTGGTCTGGGATGAGAGGTCAAAAATAAGCGCCAGCTAAGGCGAACCCAAATTGGCGAACGTCGCGCGACGTTCGCGAACATTCGGCGGACGCGAACAGCCGATGTTCGCGCGAATTAGTTCACGGGCGAACAGTCCGCGACATCCCTACCCCTCAGTGCTCTTTAAATAGAAACTGTCAGGAAAATACAAATATATTACACTTAACACATCATGTAACGATTGAAAAAAATGAGGTTTTATTGAAAGGGGATACAGAAGAAACAAGTGAAGGAAGAAGAAAAACGGGAAAAGGAAAAATAAGGCACTTTATCTACCACTGCTATTATACACAGCATTAAACATCCATTCCACTCATTCAAAGCAATCTGACCTCTAAGTCTTCTATTGAAGATAAACCTTTTTCCTTGAACCTGCACAGTGAATGTGGCATTGTTGCACTACTCTACAATCTCAGGCCAGGATAGGGCAGAGAGCACTTTTAAAAAAAGTCATATTTGTGTGCATTTAACCTGTATGTTGCTGTATGAGACCTCAGTTGAGGTAATTTATTTTTCCCATATATAGATGTTTATATTTCTTGAAAAAATATGAACATTGTGACTGTCTACTAAACATGCATTTAGGGATTTCATACAGGAGATCTAAGTTGCTCTTTTCAATGATCAATGAAAGGCAATTGAATTTAAACATTCACAATATACAATAAATGAAAAAAGGCAGAGACGTCTTTCTAGCATTCAGACTAATGGATATAATGTATGGCATGTCTTGGAGGAAAAGAACTTTTTCCGTGTGCCATTCATTCATTATTAAAGTTCCTTAATTGTTCCCCTGTAGTCTCAAATTGAATACCTGCAGTCACTTCAGCATCAACACTGATCATATTCCGCTGCATTTGCCATTTTTTATTATCTCCTGTTTAGTGATTTCCAAGAATAATTGCAAGAAATTCTAAGCTGTTTCCTCCCATAGCCAATTAGAAACATTGAAACGTAGGGTCAGTTATGTGAAGTAAATGTAATGTAAACATTTGATGCTCTAAAATTCTCAACTTTGTTCATTAAGCAACGTTTTGCTTGTAATATGATATTTACTAAATACCCAGCAAAATGGCGCAAATTCGCCCATCACTAGAACCAAATCGTAATTTGCATATGCAAATTAGGGTTGGGTAGGGAAATCGTGTGACTTTTTGTCACAAAACAAGGAAGTAAAAAATGTTTTGCCCTTCCCACCCCATTTGAGAAAACTTATAGAGGGTCATTCATGCATTATCTCAGGATGTGTTGCTCCTCTTTGAGGAAAGATCCTATATAAGTGTAACAATTCAAATAGGAAAGAAAAAATATATATATGCATATACTGCTGCATATGCAAATTAGGATTCGGATTTGGTTCGGTATTCGGGGGTTTAGCCGAATCCAAAATAGTGGATTCGGTGCATCCCTAGTGAAAAGTATTTACCCAGTCATAGATTTCTAGCTGTAATTATAGTCTGACCTATAGAAAGGAACTTTGGAAAAGCTCATACAGAAGCACTTAATTTTATTTTCTTTGTTATTTTGAGTTGTTTTTCTTGATGGAAGTCAAAACTTCCATCTTGAGATGTTGCTTTACCCAATGCTCCATAAGATGTATTTCCTGGAATAATAGTTTAGCTATCACATACAGTATAGCTTCCATTCATGGAATATTTATGAATATAAAAGCCTGAAGGAATATTTTTTAAAACTGTTAAACTACCAAGTACCAACCTAAATGCATGCAATGTTATCAACATTTCACATGAATATTTACCAAATACACTTGCATTCGTCAACCACAAATTTGGCATTAAATTGTCGTTCCAGATCGTCACTTTGAATTTGGATTACTGCATTTCGCCAGACATTTCTACAGACAGAGTACAGCTTAAAGGACCAGTAACGCCAAAAATTTGCGGTACTACTACTGCTGCTGAATGAAGAAGAGCTGGAGAAGGCGATCGGGCAGAGGACACGCTGTCAGTGTATAGCCAGGAGGAGAAATCAAGCGCTGCAGATGGATGGTCGCCCTTTCGCCGTTTCTGAAGAGGACAGGAAGTGGAGTTTCTGTAAGTTATTTCTTAATAAAGGCTTTGCTATTTTAAATTTTAATTTGTGTTAGTGTTTTTTTTTCGTTGTATTAGAACGAATTTTTTTATAAAAATTTTTGACGTTACTGGTCCTTTAAGTCAAGTTGAAGTATTTTTGGAGTTTGATCAATTTTGCTGACATAAATAACATCAAATTGAAAAAGAAGGAGTTATCATGCTGAAACAACTCTAGGACACTTATCTATACCCTATACACATTCTTGTGTGGGGTATAGAAAAAATACAGTTTTGATGATTTGGAACTTATCGTTTGTTGATTTGTTAGGGAAAACAAAGATTTTACTGCAATTAATTGTTTTTTAAAATGTGTCCTGCCACTGTGAATATGAATTCTGTCCCATATAGCAGATGCCAGCTACTGTGCAATATTGCCGTAAATGAGCAAAAAAAGGGCAAATTTTACAAAGACTACTGTTCATGGCTTGAATATTACCAAAAACAGTTTTTAGTTCTCCCTACAACTTACATTACATTATGTTTAAAATTTTCATAATATACCAGGGAATTCTAGGTGTCCAGCAATGCTGTAATTGTATACATTACCAATTTGTATGCATTTACCAAAATAATTATGGTGGCTCTTACAGTATCCAGGAATGACAGCAATCTTTCTGATCCATCACTATAATTGCAATAAATAATATCTCTATTACTAAATAGATGAGCACTTAAAAGTATTTTGTAGGAGGGAAATGCCATCTGTATTTTTATATCTGTTTAAAGTTTAATTTTCTGATTTTCAGTTAGGGTTTCTAATATGTATTTAGAAAATGTTGTCTAGAGTTTTCACATACATGTTTTGTACCATATAAACTATACATGGAGTGAAGAGCCAATACAATGTTAAGCGCATGTAATATATCAGGATACAGAGCAGATCTATTATTTTGTATATACAGCAGTCAATGCAACAGAAGATGACCGAGTCATTTTAATTTTTCACTTGCTTTAGGTTATGGGCACATAGTTACTCATCTTTATGGAGTGGGGGAAATGCTTCCCTTTTTAAACTGAATGTATAATTATATCAGTTTGTTTTTAGAAGATGTAGCAGACAACAAACAAAGTGAGTTTTGAGCAGTCTTAAAGGAGACATATAGGACAAGCTGAACCCCCAAATATTGTAGGTAATAAATTCAGTGCTTGAATTGGGGCGGGATGCAGCGGGATGGCATCCCTTTACTTTTTTAAAATGACTGATCTCCATCCCATCAGGCAGGATGGAACGATTTATAATAATGGAACTATGTGTAACCAATGTGTAACCAATGTAAACAATGAATTATGAGAGAACAAAGCAATGGAAGGTATTTTTTATGACTTATATTTAATATTTACTAAACCAAAAGACAGATGTGAATGTGAATAAGAAATGAAAGGCAATTAAATTTAAACTTTCACAATATACAATAAATGAAAAAAGGCAGAGACGTGTTTCCTAGCATTCAGACTAATGGATATAATGTATGGCACGTCTTGGAGGAAAAGAACTGTTTCCATGTGCCATTCATTCATTATTAAAGTTCCTTAATTGTTCCCCTGTAGTCTCAAATTGAACACCTGCAGTCACTTCAGCATCAAAACTGATCATATTCTGCTGTATTTGCCATTTTTTATTATCTCCTGATTAGTGATTTCCAAGAATAATTGCAAGAAATTCTAAGCTGTTTCCTCTCACAGGTAATTAGAAACATCACAATGTAGGGTCAGGTATGTGAAGTAAATGTAATGTAAACATTTGATGCTCTAAAATTCTCAGCTTTGTTCATTAAGCAACATTTTGCATGTAATATGATATTTACTAAATACCCAAGGGCACATTTACTTAGGGTCCAAAATCGAGGGTTAATTAACCCTCGATATTCGACTGTCGAAGTTAAATCCTTCTACTTCGAATATCGAAGGATTTAGTGCTATTCGTTCGATCGAAGGAATAATCGTTTAATCCATCGATCGAACTAAATTCCTTCGATCAGAAATTTGCTAGAAAGCCTATGGGGACCTTCCCCATAGGCTAACATTGAGGTTCGGTAGGTTTTAGGGGGTGAAGAAGGTGGTCGAAGTTGTTTTTTAAAGAGACAGTACTTCGACTATCGAATGGTCGAATAGTCCAATGATTTTTAGTTTGAATTGTTCGATTCGATTCGAAGTAGAAGTCGTAGTCGAAGGTCGAAGTAGCCAATTCGATGGTCGAAGTAGCCAAAAAAATACTTTGAAATTCGAAGTATTCACTCGAGTAAATGTGCCCCTTAGTGTCAGCAAATTCTCCCCTGGGGTGAAAAGTAGGGATGCGCCAAATACAGGATTCGGTTCGGGATTCGGCCAAGATTCAGGCAAATCCTTCTGTCCAGCCGAACCAAATCCTAATTTGCATATGCAAATTAGGGTTGGGTAGGGAAATCGTGTGACTTTTTGTCACAAAACAAGGAAGTAAAAAATGTTTTGCCCTTCCCACCCCATTTGAGAAAACAATTCAAATAGGAAAGAAAAAAAATATATATATGCATATACTGCTGCATATGCAAATTAGGATTTGGTTCGGTATTCGGGGGTTTAGCCGAATCCAAAATAGTGAATTCGGTGCATCCCTAGAGAAAAGTATTTACCCATTCATAGATTTCTAGCTGTAATTATAGCCCGACCTATAGAAAGGAACTTTGGAAAAGCTCATACAGAAGCACTTAATCTTATTTTCTTTGTTATTTTGAGTTATTTTTCTTGTTGGAAGTCAAAACTTCCATCTCGAGATGTTACTTTACCCAATGCTCCATAAGATGTATTTCCTGGAATAATAGTATAGCTATCACATACTGTATAGCATCCGTTCATGGAATATTTATGAATATAAAAGCCTGAAGGAATATTTTTAAAACTGTTAAACTACCAAGTACCAACCTAAACGCATGCAATGTTATCAACATTTCACTTGAATATTTACCAAATACACTTACATTCGTCAACCACAAATTTGGCATTAAATTGTCGTTCCAGAGCGTCACTTTGAGTTTGGATTACTGCATTTCTCCAGACATTTCTACAGACAGAGTACAGCTTAAGTCAAGTTTTTTTGGAGTTTGATCAATTTTGCTGACATAAATAACATCAAATTGAAAAAGAAGGAGTTATCATGCTGAAACAACTCTGGTACACGTACCTATATCCTATACACATTCTTGTGTAGGGTATAGAAAAAATACAGTTTTGATGATTTGGAACTTATCGTTTGTTGATTTGTTAGGGTAAACAAAGATTTAACTGCAATTTATTGTTTTTTAAAATGTGCCCTGCCACTGTGAATATGAATTCTGTCCCATATAGCAGATGCCAGCTACTGTGCAATATTGCCGTAAATGAGCAAAAAAAGGGCAAATTTTACAAAGACTACTGTTCATGGCTTGAATATTACCAAAAACAGTTATTTAGTTCTCCCTACAACTTACATTACATTATGTTTAAAATTTTCATAATATACCAGGGAATTCTAGGTGTCCAGCAATGCTGTAATTGTATACATTACCAATTTGTGTGCATTTACCAAAATAATTATGGTGGCTCTTACAGTATCCAGGAATGACAGCAATCTTTCTGATCCATCACTATAATTGCAATAAATAATATCTCTATTACTAAATAGATGAGCACTTAAAAGTATTTTGTAGGAGGGAAATGACATCTGTATTTTTATATCTATTTAAAGTATAATTTTCTGATTTTCAGTTAGGGTTTCTAATATGTGTTCATAAAATGTTGTCTAGTGTGTTCACATACATGTTTTGTACCATATAAACTATACATGGAGTAAAGAGCCAATACAATGTTAAGCGCACGTAATATATCAGGATACAGAGCAGATCTATTATTTTGTATATACAGCAGTCAATGCAACAGAAGATGACCGAGTCATTTTAATTTTTCACTTGCTTTAGGTTATGGGCACATAGTTACTCATCTTTATGGAGTGGGGGAAATGTTTCCCTTTTTAAACTGAATATATAATTATATCAGTTTGTTTTTACAAGATGTAGCAGACAACAAACAAAGTGAGTTTTGAGCAATCTTAAAGGAGACATATAGGACAAGCTGAACCCCCAAATATTGTAGGTAATACTGAATAAGATATGGAGCTGGCTTTACTTTGCACCTTTATTGGAGCTTCCTACAGATCTGCAACAATCGCTGTACAAATTCAAATGGGGGGGCGTGTCCTAATGGTCACTGTTGGAAACACAGTTGCAGGGGGAGAGCCAATCTCAGACCTACAAGCTTCAGTTCCCCATCAGGTCAACCTAGCTGCTAATTCCTATCCTACAATGCTGTTCGCTCCCCTGCATAGCCTGGGAAAGGAGGCAGCAGGAAGTGAAACAAATGAGCAGGATAAGTAGGGTTTTTAAAAAAGTTTTAAGAAATCAGCCTGAAACACTACTTTTTGAGTACTTTGCCTCTATATTTAAAAAAGTATAGTGCCCTGGCACTTTCTTGTTTCTCACAATTGTTTTCCCTTAATCATAATGCCCCTAGAACAATTATGTTTTAATGGGATGACTCAAGGTAATATACTCTAGGGGGCAGATTTATCAAGAGTCGAAGTGAATTTGAAGGAATTTTCGAAGTAAAAGAATTTGTATCATTTGTGGATACTTTGACCATTGAATAGGCTACTACGACTTCGACTTCAAATACATTTCGAAGTAAAATCGTTCGAATATCCGATAATAATCGAAGTACTGTCTCTTTCAAAAAACTTTGACTTCAATACTTCGCCAAATTAAACCTGCCGAAGTACTATGTTAGACCTTCTACAACCATTTTCTAATTCTTTACACATCGAAGTTAAATCGATCGATCGTACGCTAAAATCGTTCGAATCGTATATATATATATATATATATAACATTAATACATTTATTACATATTACAATAGCACAGTGGTCCCAACTCCCAAGTGAAGACATTTTTTAAGCAGATTTTATGCACAGGTTAAAGAGCACAAAAAGATTTTGGTAAAGACCAGAAATGTCTAATTTCAATTTGTAGGCAGAAGGGCAGCACTAGTTATTACAGTTAATTTGCAACACCAGCTGGCGAAACTTAAATTTGATCATAACTTTCAACGCTATATGTCGTTTGCTATTGTAACAATTTAATTCACATTACAATAGAATTCACAGTGTCCTTAATGTCTGTGCACATAGGGATATAACAGAATATGTGGATATCCTAATGAGATACCCTATCACTTGCTATATTCATTATCATACTAAGAATGTATCAAGCAAATTACAGTAACTAGAACAGTGTATAAACAGCATGGGACAATATGTTAGACATGTATGTATTACATTGTTTTAATTTGTCATTATAGTTGTTACTGCTTTGCTGGGTCCAGCAATGATTTACCAAGCAATAAAAGAATTCTATATTTTCAAAACACATCAGCTAAAACTACACATTTTGCTTAAAGACAAGACTTTGTTTTTCTTTTAACCAAAACTGATATAGAAGCAACACAAAGGCAAACATTAAGGGGCAGATTTAACAAGGGTCGAAGTGAAAATCCGAAGTAAAAAAATTTGAATTTCAAGCTATTTTTGTATACTTCGACTAGGGAATCGTCCAAATTCGATTCAAATTTGAAAAAAATCGAAAATTCGAATATCAAAATTTATCATGAAATCTCTCTTTAAAAATTCGACTTTGACCATTTGCCGTCTAAAACCTGCTGAATTTGGAGTCAATTTTGAAAAAAAAAAAATGAACGTTTGAAAAAACCCGCAGGAAATAACTTTGAATTTTTACCCCTTTGATAAATACGCCTTTTAAAATCCGATAGAAATGAATGGAGTGTGGCAGAATTTCACTCTAGTGGACTCTTCACTCTTTGATAAATATACCCCCATGAATTTTCTTCATACTTTTTAGAGTTAAAACAGTATCTACAATTTTTCTATTTCCTTTGTGTAGGGCAGCCTGGAAAAGATTTCCAAGACCCAACTACATTTAAATTGATTTAACTTAAAAAGATTCAAAAAGTTCAAAAATATATATGTCCTTTGAACCACTCTTTTGAGAGAAAGTGCATGGTTACAGTCAGTGTACTGTAATACCATCTATGTAGCCAGTAATTTTCACCGGCCACCATCCTCCACCCCATACATGGACTCCATAAATAGATTCATCTTTACTGATAGCAAACAAAATGAGTTTAATGAGAGACCGATAAAAAGAGGTGGAGACAAAGGGCATCCTTTCTTGACATCACATTTTAGGTTAAAACCATTCATCATAAGACCAACAACTACCATAAAAGGTTTTTAAAGATAATAAAGGTAATTAAAACAACTTGTTTGGGATACCCATTTATGTAACATGTTTAAAAGATCTAATCAAACTGCTTTACAAAGTCTAAAGTTCTAAATGCAAGCAGTATATACAAGTTAGGTACTAATGAGTATCATCTTTTACATGGCTGGTAACTTGGAGCATCCTGCAACCTGGGATACCACACATTTGATTACAGATTTGGCCTATAATGTAGGGTGATATTGTGAGTGCAGATTCTATTAATGCTTGTATAATATGCAAGGCTAAGGCTATCTTAAAGGAACAGTTTAGTGTAAAGTAAAAACTGGGTATAGAGATAGGCTGTGCAAAAAAAAAAACACTACTTCCTGCTTTTCAGCTCTCTAACTCTGAGTTAGTTAGCGACTTTAAGGGTGGGACATAACATGGGACATAACTGTTCAGTGATTTTGCAATTGATCCTTAGAATGCAGCTCAGATTCAAAAGCAAACTGACATATGTGGCTTTCCCTCACTGATTGGTTATTGCCTGGTAACCAAGAGAGTACTGTATGTATATATATATATATATATATATATATATATATATATATATATATATATATATATATATATAGTGAATAAAGTACCCCCTATTGTAAATAGTGATGGGGGCGAATTTATTCGCCAGGCGCGAATTTGCGCGATTCACTGCCGGCGAATAAATTTGTGAAATGGCCACGAAAATTTTCCCGTGTCAAAAACTAGACGCTGGCGCCGTTTCGCAAATTCGCCCATCGCTAATTGTAAAGTATTAGTGTAAAGCTATAAGGATATATGTTATCGAGGAGTTCCATGACCATATAAATGAGACCAAAGGCCTCCTGCATTTATACAGATTGTGGAACTCCGAGGTGACTTCTAATATTCTCATATTTTGCAACAATGGGGTACACACATTTCAGTGAGGCCTGTGACAGAAATATAACCAATGACATCACTAAGCAACGTTAATAAGAATATAATTTACAGAATATTCATGACTCTTGTGTAGTCTATTTATACAGTATATATAATACACATTGTGATGTCATTTTTGATGTCATACTTTATTCACTCAGCTCAGTTTAGCTAATGCTGATATAATAAAACAATAAATTAACTGGTCAACACAATAATAAACTACAATAAAATACAAAATATAGTTATCAAGTCTTAAGCTGGAAAGAGGATCCTGCCCCATAGGACTGTTAACGACCTCAATTTCCCTAACTACGTTTGCCACCTTTTTTTTTTTCAAGCAGAGTAATCATGCCTTTCTTCTAAAACTGTAGCAGGACTGTACAGCAGAATAATTTGTTAAAATTGCACAAATTATCACTTTTTAAAATACTCCAGAACCACTAACATTTTAAAGCTACCAGGGAAGTTTTTCACTTACTTCTTTGTTCTATCCCTAGTTCTTTAAAATGAACGTTTACTTTCTCCTTCAAACATTTTTAATGTTCCCTTTAACAATAAAGCTTTTTTTGTAAGCCAATTTTGTTAACATGTCATTGAACAATGTATTTTTATTCTCGTAATATCCTACCATTTTTTTGCCTTTTGCTCGGTTAGACTTGAAATGCTGGAATTCACAATTTTATGATCTGGAATCAGATTACAGTATCTTTGAAAACGCATAAAAATGGCATTAAGGATTTAGAGCAAAAACCACATTTGTGAGCCAGAATCAATATGATCTCCCATTGAAAGCAGCATTTTTGCCTATATCAATAAATATCTTTAAAATTTAAACTGGTCACAATGTTTTTTTTAAAGAGATTTGTCAGTATTTCTGACAGCTGCTTCAAATGTATCCATACAATTGAAGACACTGTCAAAGGTTAATTTATAAGAAAATGGAAATGTCAAATAAACTTTATATAATGGAAATAAGAGACTTTATAAATATAATCTGTAAAAAAAAATTCTGTAATGCTGAAATAATATATATATATATATATATATATATAGATCATATTAAGATTTTACATTATTTACCTTGAACCACTGCCAGGAAATAATGTAGTTCTAGAAGCATGGGAATAAAAGAAAGGAGCTCTCCATTCATTGGCTGATTTGGCCTATCATGTATATATAGCCTTGGTTTGTGTGTGAGCATAGTAAATGGTATGAGCCAAGGGGTGGCCCTTTGAACTTAAAGGGGAACTATGAATATTTAATATAACCTTCAGCATACTGAAATAAGAAACTTTCTAAATACAATCAATTAAAAGTTCTGTACTTTTTCTGAAATAGAGACCACTCTATTTAAATCACCAGAAATACCGTCTCTCTGCATGTAGAATTTGTGCAAAAGGCAGTTATTTTTTTAGATTTTGTTTGTACTGGAATCAGTTATTTGAGTGAGCTCTAATACATCTGCCATGAAAGGAAGCCCCTTCTATAAGATACTGTATATTGGATCTAACTGTCAATGACCCAACTCCTGCATGAAGAGAGAATGAAGAGAAACAGATGCGGAAAGAGGAAAAGTGAAGATAAACTTGATAATTTCAGAAATGGTACAGAATTTTTAATTAACTGTATTTAGAAAGTTTGTTATTTCAGTATGAGGTGGCTTATATTAAATTTTAATTTTCACAATAGATCCCCTTTAAAATATAAATTTTCTATTTAGGATCATCCAATGGCACATACTACTGGTAAATATATTTTTATGAATTCAATGAAGCAGTACTTTATTTATTGGCTGTTTTATGCAATATATTTTTAGTGACCTGCAATGTTCAGGGGTTTAGTATACCTTTAAGAGTAACTTGATTACTCTTGATAAAGGTTCTAATGTGGACCGACACTTTGGACACAATTGGTATGTGAAATAAAGAGTTTTTTGTTTTAAATTGAATACTGGAGTGCTGGTCCTTACCAACCATAAATGACAGTGCATCTCAATAAATTGTTTGGAGATGAGTGCAGACAGATTGACTTTGATCACATCATAGGCAGATTTTAATGAAGGGAAACATTCAACATTACCCGCTTGCAGCGCAGTCCAACATATTTCAACATACTCAGTGGTGATACAAACAGTGGTGGGTGTGCAAACTAACGCGTTTTGTGCCCTCGTGACCGGGCACTTCCTCAGAGTTAACATGTTGTACTGTAAACTCATGTGAGGCCATCTCACATATAGTCCATCTTCAGCAATTAAGTGCTATTTCTTATGGTTTTCTTTTTCTCTGTAATAACAAGACAGTATTTTGTACTTTTGTCAGTTACATGTTTTAGTTGCCTTAAGTTGTGATCCAAATTATAGAAAGATTCCTTATATTCAAATCCTCTCTATACCTGTAATAATCTAGTGAAAAGCTGTTGAGCTTAGTAGTAAATTATTAAAGGGATACTGTCGCGGGAAAACATGTTTTTTTTCCAAAATGCATCAGTTAATCCAGCAGAATTCTGAACACTGAAATTTGGAACACTGAAATCCATTTTTTTAAAAAAGCAAACAGATTTTTTATATTTTATTTTGAATTCTGACATGGAGCTAGACATATTGTCTGTTTCCCAGGTGAAATCACGCCATGTGCCTTGTGCTCTGATAAACTTCCGTCACTCTTTACTGCTATACTGCAAGTTGGAATGATATCACCCCCTCTCTTCTCTCCCCACCAGCCCATCAGCAGCCTATCAACAGAACAATGGGTAACAGAAACTACCTGACACCTGAACCTGACACCTCTGCTGAAGGATTTGTTTGCATTGCTTAAAGTGCTCCATAGTGGTGGAAATGGGAATAGCAGGAAAACCCACTTTTAGCACAGCAAACACGATCTAGAGTTGGGTATAATACAATGGGAAGGGAGAAACAATAGCTGTCTAAAAGCAGGTCCATCCTGAAGTGCTGGCTTCTTCTCAAAACTAGGAATCAGGCACAAACGAGAGAAAAATATAGAAAGAAACAAAGAAATAGAACTAATCCTAGAGGTTTATAAGAAAGTAGATAAGAAACAAATGAGACTGGCTATGCTCTAGCGGCAGACTGTAAATCCAACACTAGTTGCAGAACATTTATGGGCGCAGGGCAGCCTGTGCTTACCACCTACCATGGGGCATACTATCTAACTTACTGAATGTCCTAAAATTGTGGTGTGATATAGCAAATGTTTGCAGGAATAAAACCCAACAACTGACACCTTCTACTTCATAATTTAGTATCACATTTACACCTTGCAGCAAATCATGGGAGCAGTGCTTTTGAAGCTTCTTAAGAAAAGCAATGCATTTCATCTTACAAAGGTAACATCATAGAGTTCTCAAGTGCTAATCTTCTAATGCCAGTATCTAATCAGAAGTCATCTGCAACAGGCTGATCAAAGAATACTTAACAATATTTTGCTTTCCATTACTTCCTGAAAGAAATACTCCAAGAATTGTTAACCCATGCATATGCAGGGTTGATGTTTGTGGATTTTGCCTTTGGAAAGGTTCTTGTACCTGATCATATCTCCTACATGGCTACATCAGCTATAGCCAGCGAAGCTCTTTCTACAAGGAGTACACTTAGGGGCACATTTACTTAGCTCGAGTGAAGGAATAGAATAAAAAATACTTTGAATTTCGAAGTATTTTTTTGGCTAATTCGACCATCGAATTGGCTACTTCGTCCTTCGACTACGAGTTCGAGACTACGAGTTCGACTACGAGTTTGAACGATTCAAACTAAAAATCGTTCGACTATTCGACCATTTGATAGTCGAAGTACTGTCTCTTTAAAAAAAACTTCGACCACCTACTTCGCCACCTAAAACCTACCGAGCATCAATGTTAGCCTATGGGGAAGGTCCTCGTAGGCTTTCTAGCCAATTTCTGATCGAAGGAATAATCATTAGATCAATGGATTAAAATCCTTCGAATGAATAGCGCTAAATCCTTCGACTTCGATATTCGAAGTCGAAGGATTTAACTTAGCCGGTCAAATATCGAGGGTTAATTAACCCTCGACATTCAACCCTAAGTAAATGTGTCCCTTACTGTGGCCATACGATGTCGCCAAATGAGCGGATCTCTCCCTGATATTCCCACCTTGAGATCCAATAAAGATCGGGGTAGCCCGTCGGAGGGCCCCATACACGAGCAAATAAGCTGGCGACTTGGTCTGTCGGCAGCTTTTATCAGACCATGTATGGCCACCATTAGGGAGAAAAATTAGTATTTATTGCTTTAGCCATAAAATCAGGGGTGCTGGGCCAATGGGGAGAGTTGTGAAACCTACCTCAGGCAGCAGTGCCCCACAGATTACCAGGGGGAGAAAAAAACACTCCTGGAAACTTCAAGAGATGACTTTCTGATTATCATAACAGAAATGTGGCTCCTCTAGTACAGAGAGGTGGACTCCACTGGACTCCCTATGGCTGGAAAGGTAAGAGGGGAAATGGACAGCAGCACAAAACTGCCTTGGGGCAGATGGGTAAGAATGGCCCCTGCACAATGATAGTCAGGGCCCAAGAAAAATGTTTAGATGCAAATACCCATTTAACGAAGAGGCAACCATTTCAGTCTCAATCCATTTTCTTTAAAATAACTCACATTTATTTGTCAAGATTAAAAACAGTTGGAATCAGTACAGCAGAGGTTGATGTCAATACCCCCCCAAATAATTTATTGATCATAAGGTGTTACTAGTTTAATGAGCACATTTAGTTTTGCCTAAGACCATATCCTCTTTGTCTGGCTTGCCACAACCATCCTTTTCACCTTGATTTAAACACCTTTGGTTTTACAATCCCCTTACAAAAAATTCACTGGGGGGGGGGGGCAGCAAACCCTGAAGCATTGATCTAAATAACTGGATAAAACACCAGATGAACAGAGAAAATAAGGACATAATTTAAGAATAGTATGGGCAGGAATAACGCATTATCAATATGTTAGAGACATTTTGAGCATTAAGCTAATAAAAACAAACAAAACAGGGATTGTTGGTCCATATATTGTAATATGTTTAAGCTGGCCAATTACTTCAAAGTCATCCCTGGTCTGGACAGTCCTGCACTTACTTTCAGTTATTAAGAATTCTATTGCTTCATTAATTATACATTTTTCTCAGGGACAAAGTTTTAACTGCTCAAATTATTATTTAGACAAATGAAGGGTCTATACTGCCAGTTCAAATAAGGCAGTAGAGCATCAGGGACTGGCCCCAGTTAAATCACCAATAAACAAAAGTTTCAACTGCAACTTACTTACTCCTTTCAAACATGGTTGCCCTTTTATTGGTCACCACTGGGATCACCTGACTGTAGCTAGAAGGGTGGGACACTGTAGAACTATGCTAGTTTATGAATTTGTTGGCACTAAGCAATATTCTATAGGACATTTTTAGGGTAAAGTATAGCTCACAAGCAGCCAACTGTAATTTAAACAGCCTTAAACACCACATTGCACTGTTGCTCAATCCAAGTGTTGCTTAGATGATGAACTACACCAACATATTACATGTGTAACCAGGATACACAATTTAGTAATAATAGAAGTTGAAGCCCAGCAAAAACAGAGATTGATTTTTTAAGGTAATCAAGACCATCCATAAAAAGCACACACCCTAGTTCGCTAAAACAGATGGCCTTACTTACTTACAGATGCAAAGGAATTCTCGAATTTGAATGCCGTTCATCTTGCTGTTATCTTAGATATGGACTTAAATGTGTAATATTAGCTTCCAATATAAAATGGAGTGCGTACTGCTGTAGCAGAAAAACTATACTTAAAGCTTCCAGCTCTAGTTGCAGGAATTTAGAACATGAAACCATGTTCCTGCTTAAGTGGGGATTTTCCTTGCATTTTAGTGGTGCCATGGGCCCTGGAAAGCTAGATAACCATTTTATTAAACACTGTTGCTTTTAAAATATGATCCTAATGTAGTTGCACTGCAGCTCCTGACATGCTTTTACCTTCAGTATGTTGGTATTTGTAATTTAACAACAACTTATTGTGATGTTGCTAAACTATAACACTGTGACCTTGTATTCTAGCTCTAAAAACTGAACACATTAAGAGGCATATTTACCAAAATGTGAATTTATAGCATAATAAATAAAAACTCGCCCACGTTATATTCGTTGCAATGGGATTTTTAGGGTATTGTTTATCGATGGGTGAAAGTTAGAACTCACCACTGTGAGTTTAGAGCTTAATAAATGAAAACTTGCCCACGTTCTATTCATTCCTATGGGATTTTTAGAATTGTATTTATCAATGGTTGAAAGTTAGAATCCACCATTTGGTTCTAGGAATGAACACAATGTGGGTTTTTATATACTAAGCTCTAAACTCACGTTTTGATAAATCTACACCTTAATATTTGTATGCAAAAATTGCATGGTTATCTCGTAATGTTATTTAGCAAAGAGATGATCAATTTATCACTAGTACATAAATACTTGATCTAAATACCAATATCAGATTTATGTTGAATTTTTAAAGACTCTTTCCTTAGAAATAGACAGGTAAATCGAATAAAGTCCTCTTATATTTGAACTTTGATTGTAAATACAGGTATGGGACCTGTTATCCAGAATGCTCGGGACCTGGGGTATTCCGGATAATGGATCTTTCCGTAATTTGGGTCTTCATGCCTTAAGTCTACTAGAAATTCATTTAAACATTAAATAAACCCAATAGGCGGGTTTTGCTTCCAATAAGGATTAATTATATCTTAGTTGGGATCAAGTACAAGTTACTGTTTTATTATTACAGAGAAAAATGAAATCATTTTTAAAAATTTGGATTATTTGGATAAAATGGAGTCTATGGGAGCCATTCCGTAATTCGGAGCTTTCTGGATATTGGGTTTCTGGATAAGGGATCCTATACCTGTACCATGATATCTTAAGTAAAGATGGCCAGAACCTTTATTATCATGAAGCTGCAAAACAATACTGGGTAGCAACACTGATGCGATTAAACATGCTGAGAAATAATAATAGGAAAATAGCTGAAATGATGATGACAAAGGTGAAAATAGCTGGTCAACAGAATATCCTATGCTCTATGTATTTACAGTACATACGTTTGAAACTATGGGGGTTATTTATTAAGGTCTGAATGCCAAAAACTCAAAAAAATTAAGGTTTTTTTTCCTATAAAATCTGAATTTTTAGTGAAAAAAAACCCTAAAATTTTTGGAAAAAGCCTGAATCCAGAAAGCTGGCATATGAGACCTGCCGAGGTTGTATTTAAGTCAATGGGAGAAGTCCCAAGGATATCCTGATCTGAGCTGGTTTTCAGGCAAAAATATAAAAAAATCTAATTTTTTTGGGCAGAAAATCTGAAAAATTTGTATGATTCAAATTTTTGGACGATTTTCATGATTTTTTTGTTTTTTCCCAAACTGGAAATTTTTGGCAAAATGAATTGATGAATAAGGGGAAATAACCAATGCAGATTTGGTGAGATTATATTTCAGATAATGAGATAAATTCAGATTTGATAAATAATCCCCTATGTTTATGGTCTTAATGGGAATGCTAACTGATTTTATAAGATCTGCAGTACTAAATGTGCCACCAGTGTAACGGAAGGTATTGATGGTGGCTCCATAGCAACATATATATAAACCCAACGAAGGATAGAATGTTCTGAATGAAACTAAATCAAAACAGGTGACCTATCAAAGAGCCATTTGTATATAGAGTAAATATCCATAATATGCATATCAATAAATATTTCCTTTTTTTAGCTTTTACCTTTTTACAGAAACAAAGTCAAATACAGGCAAGGAGTCAGAGCAGGCAGAGAACAATCCACGTCAGGAACAGGTCAATAACCAGGAGATCAAAACAGGAACAAAACGCAGGCAGTGGCAGGAATTGTAGAAATACAGAGCCTTGATTGAGCAATGTAAACAGGTTAAAGGGCCCTTTAAATGAAAAACATGGCAGAAAAGTGGCATGAGTACAGATGCACTTTCACGTCAGGATCAAGTGCCAATTCGCACATGCTCTAATGTACCCAGGGACTGATGCTCCGAGAGATAGAATAAAGAGGTGTGCTGGTCTTCCAAGCTGCTTTACACATACCTGTCTGTTTAAAATCATTTAAACATTACATAAGCCTGATCTGAATGTTTTGCCAAGGTACTGTATTATTATTACACAGAAAAAGGAATTTTTTTTTAAAGAATTAGAATTATTTGCTTAAAATATACTCTCTGGGGGAGGGCCTTCCCATAATGCTGAGCTTTCTGTATGAGGGGTTTCTGAATAAGGGATCCCATACATACATTCTAAAATGGAAGTATATATGGAAGTATCATAATTGGATTATTCAATGGCACATATTACAGTATAAGTATGGGACCTGTTATCTAGAATGCTCGGGACCTGAGGTCTTCTGGATAATAGATGTTTCTGTAATTTGGATCTTCATACCTTAAGTCTACTAGAAAATCATGTAAACATTAAATAAATCCAATAGGCTGGTTTTGCTTCCAATAAGGATTAATTATATCTTAATTGGGATCAAGTACAAGGTACTGTTTTACTATTACAGAGAAAAAGAAAATTTTAAAAAATTTGGAGTATTTGGATATAATGGAGTTTATGGGAGTCGGCCTTTCCTTAATTCAGAGCTTTTTTTGATAATGGGTTTCCGGATAATGGATCCCATACCTGTACTTACACAACTGGTCATGGCAAATCTGAATTGTAGAAATATTGGGAGGAATGTTAGCAATTACATATATTTTCATGAAAAGGCATTTTTAGATTTTTATGGAAGTCCTGAAATGTTCAAGAGTAAAGCTGCACTTCACAAAATGCTACAGCAAAAGACTAGTTCTCAGTGGACTGGTAAGTTATTGGCTGTGCTCATAAGAACAGGAAGTTCCGTTTTTGGTCTGTTTAGTGCAACACATAACAAACAAAATTGATTTTTTTTTTGTGATTAAAACATTAGGCAAAAAATTATGTTTGCCACAGGCCTTATTAATTCAACTCATTTTGAACAAAAGAGTACTGTATACAGCCCCTTTAAGTTATTTGGTTTTTATTTATGTTATTTCTTCAGGCGGATTTATTCACATATCCTGAAAGAAACTCTGAGATGCAGCCATTGCGCCAATATACTTGATATCAGTTATGAACATAGGCATGGAAGTATTCCTCATCTAATTATAATTATAATCATATACGGTATATATATTAATACACATTTTTTTATCCAGAAAGCTCCAAATTATTGAAAGGCAGTCTCCCATAGACTCCATTTTATCCGAATAATCCAATTTTTTAAATATTATTTCCGTTTTCTCTGTAATAATAAAGCAGTACCTTGTACTTGAACCCAACTAAGATATAATTAATCCTTTTTTGAAGCAAAACCAGTCTATTGGGTTTATTTAATTTTTACACAATTTTCTTGTAGACTTAAGGTATAAAGGTCCAAATTATAGAAAGTTACGTTATCTGGAAAACCCCAGGTCTCGAGCATTCTAGAATAGATAATAGGTCCCATCCATGTTTATGGGAAAATGTTCAATGCATATCTCAGTGGGAGAGGAAGAAAAGGAATGACAGCTCAGGGACAAACTTTTATGAAAGAACAACCCACTGGCTAAAAGTACAGTACAGCTATTCATCATCCAATTCAAGATCACACTGTACATTTCCAGCTCTTTTTGTTATTTCCATCTAAAAAGGATGAAGTCTTAAATTGCATATTGTTTTATTAACGGCTTAGATTTACTCAAGAGGTATACAAGAGTTGGCATGCAAATACAAAGACATACATTTTTAGATTTCTTTTCAAAAGGGTTCTGTTATATGAATTGGCTCTTTGATAGCAGACTGCCAGTTGGAGATAACGTTCGTGCAGTGCATAGGCAGGGAGGAACCAGGCAAAGGTCTCATGATCTCACTCTCTCTTTCCATGAGCGCCAGAATTGTCAATAAAAATGTCAAATTCTCTTACAGTCCTAAACAAGGCATTGCAATGTAAAGGCACAGAGCACGAGAGGACAAATGCTGGAAACTGCTAGGAAGAAGAGCCTAATTCTCATAAAAACACTGCATATAAAAAATACATAAGTCTAGGCATAGCAAATCAGAAGGCATTATTAAAAATGGACTTTCGTTTTTAATTAATAAGCAGGGCTGCAAGAGAACAGGACTCTTTTTTTTTTCTTGAGGATAGATTATATCTTTTATCTGAAGAGACCTGGAGTGAACAGTAGAAACAAATGATCTGCCATCAGCTGTCCTGTGTATAGGAGAAATGTAATTTAACTGCGTAGGTGTCGTAATGGGTTAGATAAAGACAAAAGTTTTATTTACTGAGATATGTGCAACATTAGGTGGGTTATTTATCAAAGGTTGAATTTTAGAATTATTTTATATCTCGAATAGTTACATAGTTACATAGTTAAATTGGGTTGAAAAAGACAAAAGTCCATCAAGTTCAACCCCTCCAAATGAAAACCCAGCATCCATACATACACCCCTCCCTACTTTCACATAGATTGTATATACCCATACCTATACTAACTATAGAGTTTAGTATCACAATAGCCTTTAATATTATGTCTGTCCAAGAAATCATCCAAGTCATTCTTAAAGGCATTAAGAGAATCAGCCATCACAACATCACCCGGCAGTGCATTTCACAACCTCACTATCATGACTGTGAAGAACCACCTACGTTGCTTCAAATTAAATTTTTTTTCTTCTAGTCTGAAGGGGTGGCCTCTGGTACGGTGATCCTCTTTATGGGTAAAACGGTCCCCTGCTATTTGTCTATAATGTCCTCTAAAGTGTAATCTTGTCTCTCCCAAGCACCTTTTTTCCAGAGAAAACAACCCCAACCTTGACAGTCTATCCTATTTAAAGGGATACTGTCATGGGAAAATTTTTTTTTTCAAAATGAATCAGTTAATAGTGCTGCTCCAGCAGAATTCTGCACTAAATCCATTTTTCAAAGGAGCAAACTGATTTTTTTATATTCAATTTTGAAATCTGACATGGGGCTGGACATATTGTCAATTTCCCAGCTGCCCAAGTCATGTGACTTGTGCTCTGATAAACTTCAATCACTCTTTACTGCTGTACTGCAAGTTGGAGTGATATCACCCCCTCCCTTTTCCCCCCCAGCAGCCAAACAAAAGAACAATGGGAAGGTAACTAGATAGCAGCTCCCTGACACAAGATAACAGCTGCCTGGTAGATCTAAGAACAGCAGTCAATAGTAAAAACCCATGTCCCACTGAGACACATTCAGTTACATTAAGAAGGAAAAACAGCAGCCCGCCAGAAAGCATTTCTCTCCTAAAGTGCAGGAACAAGTCACATGACTGGGGGCAGCTGGAAAATTGACAAAATGTCTAGCCCCATGTCAGATTTCAAAATTGAATATAAAAAAATCTCTTTGCTCTTTTGAGAAATGGATTTCAGTGCAGAATTCTGCTGGAGTAGCACTATTAACTGATGCTTTTGAAAAAAACATGTTTTCCGATGTCAGGATCCCTTTAAGTCTTCCATCCCTCTAACTAGTTTAGTTGCATGTCTCTGCACTCACTCCAGCTAGGGGGCAGATTTATTAAGGGACGAAGTAAAAATTCAAATTTTTTTTGGTCAAAACTCTCAAATTCAAATTGTGAGTTATCCAAACTCGATTCGAGTTTTAATTAGAATTTCAAGATTTATCATACTCTGACCCTTTAAGAACGCAAATTTGACTATTCACCACCTAAAACCTGCCTAATTACTGTATAAGTCAATAGGAGAGGTCCAGGGATCATTTTGGTGATGTTTGTAGCCTTCCTAACATTCAAATCAAGTTTTTTTAAATTCGAATTGATTTTTTTTTTTCGGATAGGTAGAATTCGACCGAGTTTTAACAATTCAATTTTATTAATACATTTTCGATTAGTTGAATTTCAAATTTGTGGACGTTTAGGGGAGTTTTAAAAAACCCACATGAATTCAACCCTTGATAAATGTGACTCTTCGTGTACTGCCAAACAGAATCTCCAGTAGGTTGCCAGTTCACATGGGGTCACTAAATAGCCAATCACATCCCTTATTTGGCACCCCCAGGAATTTCATGCATGCTTGTGTTGTTCCCTAACTCTTATTATATTTGAATGTGGCTCATGGCTAAGAAAGGTTAGGGTATTTGTTAGGAATTCAAACGGGCAGCACTCCATAAAATAAAAGCCTTTATTTTTCACATGCAGGGCAACAGCAGAGCAACGTTTCGAGCCGCCTGGCTCTTTATCAAGCTAATTAACATATGTACATTTCCTCCTTTTATCCTAGTGCAGCATAGCACCATCTAGTGTTGCTTAGACATTGATACATAAAATAACACAATATATCACAGAAACGATACAAGGCTTCACTTATCTTGTTATAATGTTCCATTCTCTATGTGGCCAAATTGTATCGAGATAAAACTGTGAAAAAAGGGAAGGACATTAAAACAATGTTAAAACCACTAAGTTACCTAAAAACAGGAACCAAGTCATATTCCATGTTCAATCCATTTGGTGACAGACTATCCAGTTTCTGAATCCACCAGGCTTCTCTATATAATAGTTTTTTTAGACGATTACCACCCCTTCTCATCCTTTGGACTGTCTCCACTATCTGAAATTTTAACTGGTGAACAGCGTGTCCCTTCTCTGCAAAATGCCATGCCACTGGTTGTTCCATTCTTTTATTTTTAATGGCAGATTTATGCTCCCTAATCCTATCTCTGGCCATACATGATGTCTGTCCGACATATACCAAGCCACACGGGCATTTAATTACATACACTACAAATGTAGTTGTACACGTATATTGGCCAGAGATAGGAATAGGGACCCGTTTCTCGGGGTATATATATATATATATATATATATATATATATATACAAATTTAAGTAGGGGGTACATTATGCATTATCTACAGTTTTTGTGTCCAGTGTCTTACTTCCTTTTTACATTACACTTTTAAGTCTGTTCTGTATTTGCACCCCTGCTGATTAAATTTTCTCCCTGTGGCTCCTTTTTTCGGCAAGGACTCTCTCTAACTTATAAATGGCATGTGTTCACTTAGGAACTTTATATAGTGAATAAAGTACCCCCTCTTGTAAAATATAAGGATATTATAAGTTACAGAGGAGTTTCATGACCATATAAAAACACGAGGGTGAAGGCCGAGTGTTTTTATACAGGTCATGGAACTCCGAGGTAACTTCTAATATCCTCATATTTTGCATCTGGGGGTACTTTATTTATTATAATACACAAGTTTCAGTGAGTCATTTTGCACATTGTTACAGCAATTACACATGCAGCACGGAAAGGTTCCCTTTTTAACTGGGCGCAAAACTGACTGTTTGCATTTTATCTCGGAACCCACATCCACTTTCACCAGCAAAGATCCAATAGTACGTGCTTTTTTAAAGGACATCACTGGTGGATTCTGGAAGCTGGATATCTCCCCTAGATTTGTTTGTAGAACACTCCAATGTTTTTTTAGAATTTTTCCAATCTGATCACTTAGTGTGTTATACGTAGACACAAAAGGAATCCTAGGCATATCTCGTTTTACTGATTTAGTTAATAAACTCTTTCTATCCAATTGTTCCATTCTTTCTTTTTGGCTTTGTACCACCTTTCTAGGATATTTTCTACTTATAAATTTCTAAGAAAGGTTAGGGGCCCAGGGTTGTAACTACAGAGGAAGCAGACCCTGTACTGAGGCCCTAACTCATGAACAATTTCAATAAAAATTGGTAAAACAGGTTAACCTATTGGCATTTTGGGGGCCTGAAAAATATTTCTCTGTGGGGCCCAGTAATATCTGGTTATGCCAGATGGTAATTTAGATATATAAATGTATATCATGAGCTGGATAACTGAAAATCTTCATAAACTTACCTTTACGTGTATCCTTATGTTTGAACCCAGTAAGCCCGAATTTCCCCCACAGATGGCTAATGCATATGGATAAACAGTATATATATATATATATATATATATATATATATATATATATCCAGGCCGAGTGCTTTTATACAGGTCACATAACTCCAAGGTGACTACTTGGCACCTATGTTTAAATACGTAGCAATTAATCATGTGCCGAAGCCCAAGCGAGGTGGTGATAAATCACGTCTTTTATTACAGCGCAAAACTTTTTGGATAAAAACTTTGGGCACTTTGACACCTGCAGGATTGAATGAATATTGTTCCTATAGTTGTTTCCTTGAACCACGATAGACTGTCATTATTGATTGAAATGTATCTGATCTGTTCTTTCTAGTCATTGTATACATCTGTAATTCAATTCTGATACATTGTATTTATATATTCTTGGTAGTATAGGAGTCTTAACTTGTTCACCATATACTGTGTAACTTGATCCAATACACCTGTGTGAGTTTGGTATACGTAGAGGTGGTGATGTCATTGATTGGGCAGGGCTACACAGTCTTTAAATGTTACCTTTTGTTTTAAATTATACATTGATTAAGTAACACATCTTGATAAAGGTTGTAGAGCACAACCGAAACGTTGATGTAAATACGATGTAACGCTTTTGTATTCTAATAAATCTTTTGGAGAAAAGAAGATTCGGTGTGACTGCGAATCTCTGTTCCTGCACATTGTTCAACTACAGCACAGCACCCAATCGATCATTAGATAGCGTGTGCGGACTTTGGAGGCTTATATATATCTATATCTATATGTATATATATATATATATATATATATATATATATATATATATATATATATATATATATATATATATATATATATATATATATATATATATATATATATATACAAATTTAAGTAGGGGGTACATTATGCATTATCTACAGTTTTTGTGTCCAGTGTCTTACTTCCTTTTTACATTACACTTTTAAGTCTGTTCTGTATTTGCACCCCTGCTGATTAAATTTTCTCCCTGTGGCTCCTTTTTTCTCTCTAACTTATAAATGGCATGTGTTCACTTAGGAACTTTATATAGTGAATAAAGTACCCCCTCTTGTAAAATATAAGGATATTATAAGTTACAGAGGAGTTTCATGACCATATAAAAACACGAGGGTGAAGGCCGAGTGTTTTTATACAGGTCATGGAACTCCGAGGTAACTTCTAATATCCTCATATTTTGCATCTGGGGGTACTTTATTTATTATAATACACAAGTTTCAGTGAGTCATGTAACAGAAATGACATCAGAACTCACCATTTATAACTGATGACATCAGAACTCACTATTTATAAGGATATCATTTACAATTTGGTGCAAAACTATAGATATGGTAACCAAATTGTAGATTTCTACAATACAGTTCTGCCAGGAACAGATATCTAGAGCAATATATTTTAGTCCATGAATTAAAACTCCACAACTGAATATTTCCAAAACTTTCTCTTAGTTGGAATTTAAAAAGGTAATGAATGTGGGAACATACCGTAGGTCTGTGGCTGTACCATGTTATTGTCTCTATACAAAGCATATTACATTGATGCTCTACAAAGTATGTTTAGCAAACTTCATTAATAATGTAAGATGATTGCTCAATGAGAATAACCCCAACCAGTGGTGTCAGCGAGTGAGACATCATCAAACATAGTAAGATACCTGAACTTTGCTTGAGGATATTGCACTTCAATCAAACATCAGAACAGAATGGTGATTTCCTTTTGATTGGTCCAAAAACAAACATTTTTTAATGTTTCTCTTTGATATGAAAACCATTTGAACAAAGTCAAGTATACTCTCACATTGGTGGATCCTCCAAAATCAAAGCTTGTCCCCGAGAGCTTCTAAATGGTTTATGAAGCAATATTGATTTAAGAAACTCTGATGTTGATAGACTAAAGCTCCCAGCATGCTTAAGCTCTTTAGTATGCTGTTAAGTAGTAAAGCAACATTTAGTTCCCTTTAACAGAGACAGAGTTGCTGGGTTTTTAATTTTTATTTTTTGCAAAAAATCAGCCTCCTGGTGCAATTTTGAGAAATCGCTGTGCAGTTTGTATTTCTCTCAAGGGGTTATGCACTGACATATGGATGAAAAAAAATTATTGTGGAAAGAGCAAATTCTTCTTATTACAGTTTTTATTTGATAGATCTGCTTGTGCCCCACATAGCAAAGACCCCCTTCGGCGCTGAAAATGTGAGTGACGTGGGGGGGGGGGGTAGCACGAAGGTCGCCCTGGGTGGAAAAATGGCCAGGATTGCCTCTGTATCAGTCATAAAGATCATTAGCAGTGGAACTTAAGAACCCCTCCTAAACAAAAAGTATAGGTACTACAATTTGGCAACAAAGAAACAATGTTAAATAGTAATGTCTGATATTGCAGGCAGTGCTGTATTAATAGGGTAAATGCAGGTCTCTGTGCCCTGTTTTGTACAGAAGAGATCTGCAGCAACTCTGCTACATGCACCACGTTGGATTGTGACCATTTTTTTGCACTGTGCACCCTCTCCTTCTCATAATAAATGACACCTTAGAGGTAAAGGGGGCAGTTTGAGAGCAGTTGAATAATTATTTGTTTTATGGGAAGCCATGATAAATAACTTCAGCAGTGGAGATGCCTGTACTAGGATGACAGAAGGTGGAGTCTGGCAGCAGTATTTAAAGGAGAAGGAAAGCTAGCAAAGCAGTTTATTGGCAATAGATTAGCCATAATAGTGCAGCTGCCATATTTTCTTGATGTGACATCACTTCCTACCTGAGTTTCCCTGCTCACTTATAGGTCTGGGCTCAGATTACAGCAGGGAGGGGAGGAGGGAGGAAGAGAGGAGCAAACTGAGCATGCTCAAGCCCTGCCCTGGAGGTTTCAGATGAAAACAGGAAGTCTGATACAGAAGCCCATGTGTACACAATAGAAGGAAAGAAATGTGGTGTTTCATTTGACAGAGGACTCAGAGCAGCATTACTTTGAGGGTTTACTTGTGTATTTATATAGACCTTTCTGATAAAACTTACTTAATTTTAGCCTTTCCTTCTCCTTTAATACAGATTGTAGTTGGGAGTGATGAGAGTTGGAGAGGCCAATTAGTTGCAAGTAGGGATAGGATGAGAGAATGCATGAGCATCTTAGCTGTTACTTGTAAAAGAGAGGGACAGATTTTGGCAATAGTGCATAAGAAAGTCACAGGTGACAGTTACAGTATGTTATATGGTCAGACAAGGGGAGAGAGAAGAGACAGAAATTAACCCCAAACAATGTACTCAGTTGACAAAGTTAATAAGCATGCCATCAATAAAGGGAGGGGAGTAAGACCATGTTTAGGTGGAAATATGATCAGTTCAGTTTTTGTTAGGTTCAGTTTAAGGTGGTGTTGATTGCTAGGAGGCAGTTAGAGATCTGAGTCTCACTTTCAGCTGTTTCAGCTAAAGGGGTTTTTAGTATATGTGGATACCAGCAGCATACAGATGATATTTAAAGCTTGAAATCTTGAAGCATGAGGCATGGAAGACTGTCTTATAACCAGCTCTACTTTATTTAGTGGCTTCTTTGTTTGTAAATTAAACTGCAGCAACATTTGTTATCCTCAACTTTCCTTGATATAGACTGCTGTCCCTTGCTCTATCACTGCCAAAATGGCCACCTTATTTCCTGGTCCTGTTTGCCTTATTCACCTTTCACTACCAACAACTTTAACAGTTTAACTTAGGACTTACTGCCACCTTGTGGTCATAATAATTATACATTAATCATTAACTTAAAGATTCACATTTTGCCTCATTACAAGCTAAATGATCAGATGAGATCTCCTAAAGAAAGCATATAGGCAGAATAACAGCAGACTAAGTGCAAAGCCTTGTAGCACCCCTACATTAAGGGGCAGATTCACTAAGGGTCGAATTTCGAAGTTAAAAATACTTCGAAATTCGACCCTCGAATTGAAATCCTTCAACTTCGAATATCGAAGTCGAAGGATTTAGCGCTAATCCTGCGATCGATCGATCGAAGGATTTTTCGTTCGATCGAACGATTAAATCGTTCGAATCGAACGATTCGAACGATTTTAATTCAACGATCGAAGGAAAATCCTTCGATCAAAAAAAGATTAGCAAACCTATGGGGACCTTCCCCATAGGCTAACATTGACTTCGGTAGGTTTTACCTGCCGAAGTAGGGGGTCGAAGTTTTTTTTAAAGGGCAAGTACTTCGACTATCGAATGGTCGAATAGTCGAACGATTTTTCGTTCGATTCGTTCGATTTCGTTCGAATTCGAACGAATTTAACCAATTCGATGGTCGAAGTACCAAAAAAATACTTCGAAATTCGAAGTATTTTTCATTCGAATCCTTCACTCGAGCTTAGTGAATCTGCCCCTAAGTGTAGCTGAAGATGAGATTCTGTTAGCATAAGACACAGTGAAGAAAGTTAGAAAGGAAAGAAGAGAGCCAAGATGCAGTCTTATTCCAGATACCAAGCGAATATAGAATTTGCATCAGGAGGGAGTGGAGCTGTATCAAACGAAGATGATAGTTCAAGGAGGATTACAACACAGAAATGACCTTTAGTCAAGATCATTGTAACTTAGCAGCTAACTTGATGTTAAATAACATTGGGAGATTTTGATATGGGTATTGCTTATCTATGCTACCCTATACTACTACATTTTAACCCTCAAAGAAGAGCAAATATTAGGGATTAGAATAAACATTCTGAGGGTATATTTTCTAATTGTGCAAAAATTAAAACACAACCTAATAATTTCTGAGTCAAAACATTCTGTGGCATATGGAAGTAGGTTAATCAAAAGCTTACCTCTTTAGTCCCCAGTAGGTGTGTTGTACCTTCAAATAAGCCATTTAGCTGATCAAACTCTGCTTTGTTTGATGCTTATTTAAGTAATCAGTGAACTGGAACAAATAAAGCCATCATGACTATTTGACCTGAGCAATGAGTGCAATTCAGCCACCTCTGTGAGTCACACAATTGCGGTATAAATACCATTTTCTGTTGAAACTACTTTCGTTTTTATCAAAAGTTATTTAAAAAGATTTTTTTACCTTTTTTGCGGAGAATACATCACAAGAAAGCCAATAGGGTTCTACTATACTTTAAAGAGTGTTATTATTTATTCCATTAAGTCCTCCTGTGATTCTTAGTAGACTATTAGGGGCAGATTCACTAAGGGTCGAATTTCGAAGTTAAAAATACTTCGAAATTCGACCCTCGAATTGAAATCCTACGACTTCGAATATCGAAGTCGAAGGATTTAGCGCTAAACGTTCGTTCGATCGATCGAAGGATTTTTCGTTCGATCGAACGATTAAATCCTTCGAATCGAACGATTCGAAGGATTTGAATCCAACGATCGAAGGAAAATCCTTCGATCAAAAAAAGGTTAGCAAACCTATGGGGACCTTCCCCATAGGCTAACATTGACTTCGGTAGGTTTTATCTGCCGAAGTAGGGGGTCGAAGTTTTTTTTAAAGGGAAAGTACTTCGACTATCGAATGGTTCGAATCGAAGTCGAAGGTCGTAGTCGAAGGTCGAAGTAGCCCATTCGATGGTCGAAGTACCCAAAAAATACTTCGAAATTCGAAGTATTTTTCATTCGAATCCTTCACTCGAGCTTAGTGAATCGGCCCCTAGGTCTTTATAAGCTAAGCATTAGTTAGAAATTAGAATTGGTTGTTTGCTATGGGTTACTAACTAACATTTATTACATTGCTGCATCAAATGGGCAATGAATTCTTATGACCTATTTATAGATAAATGAGCATTCACTTTCATGGGTTTAAAAGAAATGTTTTGTAAAATGATAGAGCTATTTTATGCAAAAGGTAAACTATGCATGATAGAATGTAACTGCATGATCATGAAAGGGAAAATAATACTATAACTATTTTTTACAGTAACTATGCTGTAAATCCCAACAGTTGCAGACATTTGTATAGTCAAGTGTTAACCAAGTCCAGCAGCTGAAAGGATGTTACACTCAACGCTGAAAAGTCTAAAATTATTCTGCACATTGTAGGTGTGTGGTATTAAAGAAGAACAGAGGAAAGAGAAGTGAAAAACAAACAGAAAATAGAGGAAACCAGATAAAAATATTTTAGGATTACACAGTAAACAAAGAGCAAAAAGGATCGAGTATTTATTAAGCTGAGACTAGGCATTTAGCCAGCAGCAGAATCAAAAACACCAACGGAGCTGTTAAGATTATCCAATTCAATCATAGAATAATTGTGCTTTTTAGGATAATGAGGATAACCTAGGTCTACCATAAAATATGAGCGAAGAATGTTAATTCTAATCACTGTTAACATTTCTTCATCTTCTGGTAACTTGTTCAACGGCCTGTAAAATAGTCACTGCTAGTTGGTTACATGGGGAGGCAGAGTGTTCAAAACAAAATAAGTAAAGAACTATTATATATGAAATAAGAAAGTAAAAGAGAAGCACAGGAAACCCTATAAACATATTTTTTCACTAGTTTGCAATATAACATGCATCAGAACTGAAGTGTAATGATTGATTAGACTCTCTCTATTTGTAGGTAAAGTGAAAGGGATTCTCTCATGATTTTTATAGTGTCCTTTTTATTTCTAAATTACATTGTTTATTCACCATATACAATTTTATTCCTGAACCAACAAGCGTATTTTTTTTTTTAGTTGTAATATTGGTTTGTAGGCAGGCCCAGATTTGTGGCAAGGCCTAGGGTGGCAAAATTTTAGGGGTGGCTTGCCACCCAGCTATATCCTAATGTAATATTTATTGCACAGTAACCCTGTGCTATGGCGCATGTGCACCCATGCGGTCGGGACCATGAGCCTCAGGCGCCTCTGAGGGGAAATCCAGCCCTATATGTAGGCAGCCATCTCAGGTCATTTTGCCTGATCCTGTTCTTTCAGAAAGAGCCAGCACTGTATGATGAAATGGCTTTCAGTAAGCTATTGTTTTTCCAACTCAGGGAGCTGTTATC